>NW_028116634.1:0-35361 GCF_964273445.1 Streptopelia decaocto | reverse complement strand
AAATTGTTGAAATTCTGTTGAAGCTTTTAAAATTCTCTCTAGAATTTTCAAAATCCATGTCCACATGTTTACAATTTCACGTCAAAAAATGGCTAAAATTCCAGTTGAAATTTTTTCAAAGTCCCTTAAAAATTTTCCAATTTTTGTCCCAATTCTTCCCATTCCCATTGAAACTTTTCAAATCCCTCTCAAAATTATAGAAATTCTGTTGAAGCTTTTAAAATTCTCTCTAGAATTTTCAAAATCCATGTCCACATGTTTACAATTTCACGTCAAAAAATGGCTAAAATTCCAGTTGAAATTTTTCAAAGTCCCTTAAAAATTTTCCAATTTTTGTCCCAATTCTTCCCATTCCCATTGAAACTTTTCAAATCCCTCTCAAAATTGTTGAAATTCTGTTGAAGCTTTTAAAATTCTCTCTAGAATTTTCAAAATCCATGTCCACATGTTTACAATTTCACATAAAAAAATGGCTAAAATTCCAGTTGACATTTTTTCAAAGTCCCTTAAAAATGTTCCAATTTTTGTCCCAATTCTTCCCATTCCCCTTGAAACTTTTCAAATCCCTCTCAAAATTGTTGAAATTCTGTTGAAGCTTTTAAAATTCTCTCTAGAATTTTCAAAATCCATGTCCACATGTTTACAATTTCACGTCAAAAAATGGCTAAAATTCCAGTTGAAATTTTTTCAAAGTCCCTTAAAAATTTTCCAATTTTTGTCCCAATTCTTCCCATTCCCATTGAAACTTTTCAAATCCCTCTCATAATTGTTGAAATTCTGTTGAAGCTTTTAAAATTCTCTCTAGAATTTTCAAAATCCATGTCCACATGTTTACAATTTCACGTCAAAAAATGGCTAAAATTCCAGTTGAAATTTTTTCAAAGTCCCTTAAAAATTTTCCAATTTTTGTCCCAATTCTTCCCATTCCCTTGAAACTTTTCAAATCCCTCTCAAAATTGTTGAAATTCTGTTGAAGCTTTTAAAATTCTCTCTAGAATTTTCAAAATCCATGTCCACATGCTTACAATTTCACGTCAAAAAATGGCTAAAATTCCAGTTGAAATTTTTTCAAAGTCCCTTAAAAATTTTCCAATTTTTGTCCCAATTCTTCCCATTCCCATTGAAACTTTTCAAATCCCTCTCAAAAGTGTTGAAATTCTGTTGAAGCTTTTAAAATTCTCTCTAGAATTTTCAAAATCCATGTCCACATGTTTACAATTTCACATAAAAAAATGGCTAAAATTCCAGTTGAAATTTTTTCAAAGTCCCTTAAAAATTTTCCAATTTTTGTCCCAATTCTTCCCATTCCCATTGAAACTTTTCAAATCCCTCTCAAAATTGTTGAAATTCTGTTGAAGCTTTTAAAATTATCTCTAGAATTTTCAAAATCCATGTCCACATGTTTACAATTTCACGTAAAAAAATTGCTAAAATTCCAGTTGAAATTTTTTCAAAGTTCCTTAAAAATTTTCCAATTTTTGTCCCAATTCTTCCCATTCCCCTTGAAACTTTTCAAATCCCTCTCAAAATTGTTGAAATTCTGTTGAAGCTTTTAAAATTCTCTCTAGAATTTTCAAAATCCATGTCCACATGTTTACAATTTCACGTCAAAAAATGGCTAAAATTCCAGTTGAAATTTTTTCAAAGTCCCTTAAAAATTTTCCAATTTTTGTCCCAATTCTTCCCATTCCCATTGAAACTTTTCAAATCCCTCTCAAAATTGTTGAAATTCTGTTGAAGCTTTTAAAATTCTCTCTAGAATTTTCAAAATCCATGTCCACATGCTTACAATTTCACATAAAAAAATGGCTAAAATTCCAGTTGAAATTTTTTCAAAGTCCCTTAAAAATGTTCCAATTTTTGTCCCAATTCTTCCCATTCCCCTTGAAACTTTTCAAATCCCTCTCAAAATTGTTGAAATTCTGTTGAAGCTTTTAAAATTCTCTCTAGAATTTTCAAAATCCTTGTCCACATGTTTACAATTTCACATAAAAAAAATGGCTAAAATTCCAGTTGACATTTTTTCAAAGTCCCTTAAAAATTTTCCAATTTTTGTCCCAGTTCTTCCCATTCCCATTGAAACTTTTCAAATCCCTCTCATAATTGTTGAAATTCTGTTGAAGCTTTTAAAATTCTCTCTAGAATTTTCAAAATCCATGTCCACATGTTTACAATTTCACGTCAAAAAAATGCTAAAATTCCAGTTGAAATTTTTTCAAAGTCCCTTAAAAATTTTCCAATTTTTGTCCTAATTCTTCCCATTCCCATTGAAACTTTTCAAATCCCTCTCAAAATTGTTGAAATTCTGTTGAAGCTTTTAAAATTCTCTCTAGAATTTTCAAAATCCATGTCCACATGTTTACAATTTCACATAAAAAAATGGCTAAAATTCCAGTTGAAATTTTTTCAAAGTCCCTTAAAAATTTTCCAATTTTTGTCCCAATTCTTCCCATTCCCCTTGAAACTTTTCAAATCCCTCTCAAAATTGTTGAAATTCTGTTGAAGCTTTTAAAATTCTCTCTAGAATTTTCAAAATCCATGTCCACATGTTTACAATTTCACGTCAAAAAATGGCTAAAATTCCAGTTGAAATTTTTTCAAAGTCCCTTAAAAATTTTCCAATTTTTGTCCCAATTCTTCCCATTCCCATTGAAACTTTTCAAATCCCTCTCAAAATTGTTGAAATTCTGTTGAAGCTTTTAAAATTCTCTCTAGAATTTTCAAAATCCATGTCCACATGCTTACAATTTCACGTCAAAAAATGGCTAAAATTCCAGTTGAAATTTTTTCAAAGTCCCTTAAAAATGTTCCAATTTTTGTCCCAATTCTTCCCATTCCCCTTGAAACTTTTCAAATCCCTCTCAAAATTGTTGAAATTCTGTTGAAGCTTTTAAAATTCTCTCTAGAATTTTCAAAATCCATGTCCACATGTTTACAATTTCACATAAAAAATGGCTAAAATTCCAGTTGACATTTTTTCAAAGTCCCTTAAAAATTTTCCAATTTTTGTCCCAGTTCTTCCCATTCCCATTGAAACTTTTCAAATCCCTCTCATAATTGTTGAAATTCTGTTGAAGCTTTTAAAATTCTCTCTAGAATTTTCAAAATCCATGTCCACATGTTTACAATTTCACGTCAAAAAAATGCTAAAATTCCAGTTGAAATTTTTTCAAAGTCCCTTAAAAATTTTCCAATTTTTGTCCTAATTCTTCCCATTCCCATTGAAACTTTTCAAATCCCTCTCAAAATTGTTGAAATTCTGTTAAAGCTTTTAAAATTCTCTATAGAATTTTCAAAATCCATGTCCACATGTTTACAATTTCACATAAAAAAATGGCTAAAATTCCAGTTGAAATTTTTCAAAGTCCCTTAAAAATGTTCCAATTTTTGTCCCAATTCTTCCCATTCCCCTTGAAACTTTTCAAATCCCTCTCAAAATTGTTGAAATTCTGTTGAAGCTTTTAAAATTCTCTCTAGAATTTTCAAAATCCATGTCCACATGTTTACAATTTCACGTCAAAAAATGGCTAAAATTCCAGTTGAAATTTTTTCAAAGTCCCTTAAAAATTTTCCAATTTTTGTCCCAATTCTTCCCATTCCCATTGAAACTTTTCAAATCCCTCTCAAAATTATAGAAATTCTGTTGAAGCTTTTAAAATTCTCTCTAGAATTTTCAAAATCCATGTCCACATGTTTACAATTTCACGTCAAAAAATGGCTAAAATTCCAGTTGAAATTTTTCAAAGTCCCTTCAAAATTTTCCAATTTTTGTCCCAATTCTTCCCATTCCCCTTGAAACTTTTCAAATCCCTCTCAAAATTGTTGAAATTCTGTTGAAGCTTTTAAAATTCTCTCTAGAATTTTCAAAATCCATGTCCACATGTTTACAATTTCACATCAAAAAATGGCTAAAATTCCAGTTGACATTTTTTCAAAGTCCCTTAAAAATGTTCCAATTTTTGTCCCAATTCTTCCCATTCCCCTTGAAACTTTTCAAATCCCTCTCAAAATTGTTGAAATTCTGTTGAAGCTTTTAAAATTCTCTCTAGAATTTTCAAAATCCATGTCCACATGTTTACAATTTCACGTCAAAAAATGGCTAAAATTCCAGTTGAAATTTTTTCAAAGTCCCTTAAAAATTTTCCAATTTTTGTCCCAATTCTTCCCATTCCCATTGAAACTTTTCAAATCCCTCTCATAATTGTTGAAATTCTGTTGAAGCTTTTAAAATTCTCTCTAGAATTTTCAAAATCCATGTCCACATGTTTACAATTTCACGTCAAAAAATGGCTAAAATTCCAGTTGAAATTTTTTCAAAGTCCCTTAAAAATTTTCCAATTTTTGTCCCAATTCTTCCCATTCCCCTTGAAACTTTTCAAATCCCTCTCAAAATTGTTGAAATTCTGTTGAAGCTTTTAAAATTCTCTCTAGAATTTTCAAAATCCATGTCCACATGTTTACAATTTCACATAAAAAAATGGCTAAAATTCCAGTTGACATTTTTTCAAAGTCCCTTAAAAATTTTCCAATTTTTGTCCCAGTTCTTCCCATTCCCATTGAAACTTTTCAAATCCCTCTCATAATTGTTGAAATTCTGTTGAAGCTTTTAAAATTCTCTCTAGAATTTTCAAAATCCATGTCCACATGTTTACAATTTCACGTCAAAAAAATGCTAAAATTCCAGTTGAAATTTTTTCAAAGTCCCTTAAAAATTTTCCAATTTTTGTCCTAATTCTTCCCATTCCCATTGAAACTTTTCAAATCCCTCTCAAAATTGTAGAAATTCTGTTGAAGCTTTTAAAATTCTCTCTAGAATTTTCAAAATCCATGTCCACATGTTTACAATTTCACATAAAAAAATGGCTAAAATTCCAGTTGAAATTTTTTCAAAGTCCCTTAAAAATTTTCCAATTTTTGTCCCAATTCTTCCCATTCCCATTGAAACTTTTCAAATCCCTCTCAAAATTGTTGAAATTCTGTTGAAGCTTTTAAAATTCTCTCTAGAATTTTCAAAATCCATGTCCACATGTTTACAATTTCACGTCAAAAAATGGCTAAAATTCCAGTTGAAATTTTTTCAAAGTCCCTTAAAAATTTTCCAATTTTTGTCCCAATTCTTCCCATTCCCATTGAAACTTTTCAAATCCCTCTCAAAATTATAGAAATTCTGTTGAAGCTTTTAAAATTCTCTCTAGAATTTTCAAAATCCATGTCCACATGTTTACAATTTCACGTCAAAAAATGGCTAAAATTCCAGTTGAAATTTTTTCAAAGTCCCTTAAAAATTTTCCAATTTTTGTCCCAATTCTTCCCATTCCCCTTGAAACTTTTCAAATCCCTCTCAAAATTGTTGAAATTCTGTTGAAGCTTTTAAAATTCTCTCTAGAATTTTCAAAATCCATGTCCACATGTTTACAATTTCACATAAAAAAATGGCTAAAATTCCAGTTGACATTTTTTCAAAGTCCCTTAAAAATGTTCCAATTTTTGTCCCAATTCTTCCCATTCCCCTTGAAACTTTTCAAATCCCTCTCAAAATTGTTGAAATTCTGTTGAAGCTTTTAAAATTCTCTCTAGAATTTTCAAAATCCATGTCCACATGTTTACAATTTCACGTCAAAAAATGGCTAAAATTCCAGTTGAAATTTTTTCAAAGTCCCTTAAAAATTTTCCAATTTTTGTCCCAATTCTTCCCATTCCCATTGAAACTTTTCAAATCCCTCTCATAATTGTTGAAATTCTGTTGAAGCTTTTAAAATTCTCTCTAGAATTTTCAAAATCCATGTCCACATGTTTACAATTTCACGTCAAAAAATGGCTAAAATTCCAGTTGAAATTTTTTCAAAGTCCCTTAAAAATTTTCCAATTTTTGTCCCAATTCTTCCCATTCCCCTTGAAACTTTTCAAATCCCTCTCAAAATTGTTGAAATTCTGTTGAAGCTTTTAAAATTCTCTCTAGAATTTTCAAAATCCATGTCCACATGTTTACAATTTCACGTCAAAAAATGGCTAAAATTCCAGTTGAAATTTTTTCAAAGTCCCTTAAAAATTTTCCAATTTTTGTCCCAATTCTTCCCATTCCCATTGAAACTTTTCAAATCCCTCTCAAAATTGTTGAAATTCTGTTGAAGCTTTTAAAATTCTCTCTAGAATTTTCAAAATCCATGTCCACATGTTTACAATTTCACATAAAAAAATGGCTAAAATTCCAGTTGAAATTTTTTCAAAGTCCCTTAAAAATTTTCCAATTTTTGTCCCAATTCTTCCCATTCCCATTGAAACTTTTCAAATCCCTCTCAAAATTGTTGAAATTCTGTTGAAGCTTTTAAAATTCTCTCTAGAATTTTCAAAATCCATGTCCACATGTTTACAATTTCACGTAAAAAAATTGCTAAAATTCCAGTTGAAATTTTTTCAAAGTTCCTTAAAAATTTTCCAATTTTTGTCCCAATTCTTCCCATTCCCCTTGAAACTTTTCAAATCCCTCTCAAAATTGTTGAAATTCTGTTGAAGCTTTTAAAATTCTCTCTAGAATTTTCAAAATCCATGTCCACATGTTTACAATTTCACGTCAAAAAATGGCTAAAATTCCAGTTGAAATTTTTTCAAAGTCCCTTAAAAATTTTCCAATTTTTGTCCCAATTCTTCCCATTCCCCTTGAAACTTTTCAAATCCCTCTCAAAATTGTTGAAATTCTGTTGAAGCTTTTAAAATTCTCTCTAGAATTTTCAAAATCCATGTCCACATGTTTACAATTTCACGTCAAAAAATGGCTAAAATTCCAGTTGAAATTTTTTCAAAGTCCCTTCAAAATTTTCCAATTTTTGTCCCAATTCTTCCCATTCCCCTTGAAACTTTTCAAATCCCTCTCAAAATTGTTGAAATTCTGTTGAAGCTTTTAAAATTCTCTCTAGAATTTTCAAAATCCATGTCCACATGTTTACAATTTCACATAAAAAAATGGCTAAAATTCCAGTTGACATTTTTTCAAAGTCCCTTAAAAATTTTCCAATTTTTGTCCCAGTTCTTCCCATTCCCATTGAAACTTTTCAAATCCCTCTCATAATTGTTGAAATTCTGTTGAAGCTTTTAAAATTCTCTCTAGAATTTTCAAAATCCATGTCCACATGTTTACAATTTCACGTCAAAAAAATGCTAAAATTCCAGTTGAAATTTTTTCAAAGTCCCTTAAAAATTTTCCAATTTTTGTCCTAATTCTTCCCATTCCCATTGAAACTTTTCAAATCCCTCTCAAAATTGTTGAAATTCTGTTAAAGCTTTTAAAATTCTCTCTAGAATTTTCAAAATCCATGTCCACATGTTTACAATTTCACATAAAAAAATGGCTAAAATTCCAGTTGAAATTTTTTCAAAGTCCCTTAAAAATTTTCCAATTTTTGTCCCAATTCTTCCCATTCCCATTGAAACTTTTCAAATCCCTCTCAAAATTGTTGAAATTCTGTTGAAGCTTTTAAAATTCTCTCTAGAATTTTCAAAATCCATGTCCACATGTTTACAATTTCACGTCAAAAAATGGCTAAAATTCCAGTTGAAATTTTTTCAAAGTCCCTTAAAAATGTTCCAATTTTTGTCCCAATTCTTCCCATTCCCCTTGAAACTTTTCAAATCCCTCTCAAAATTGTTGAAATTCTCTTGAAGCTTTTAAAATTCTCTCTAGAATTTTCAAAATCCATGTCCACATGTTTACAATTTCACATAAAAAATGGCTAAAATTCCAGTTGACATTTTTTCAAAGTCCCTTAAAAATTTTCCAATTTTTGTCCCAGTTCTTCCCATTCCCATTGAAACTTTTCAAATCCCTCTCATAATTGTTGAAATTCTGTTGAAGCTTTTAAAATTCTCTCTAGAATTTTCAAAATCCATGTCCACATGTTTACAATTTCACGTCAAAAAAATGCTAAAATTCCAGTTGAAATTTTTTCAAAGTCCCTTAAAAATTTTCCAATTTTTGTCCTAATTCTTCCCATTCCCATTGAAACTTTTCAAATCCCTCTCAAAATTGTTGAAATTCTGTTAAAGCTTTTAAAATTCTCTCTAGAATTTTCAAAATCCATGTCCACATGTTTACAATTTCACATAAAAAAATGGCTAAAATTCCAGTTGAAATTTTTTCAAAGTCCCTTAAAAATGTTCCAATTTTTGTCCCAATTCTTCCCATTCCCCTTGAAACTTTTCAAATCCCTCTCAAAATTGTTGAAATTCTGTTGAAGCTTTTAAAATTCTCTCTAGAATTTTCAAAATCCATGTCCACATGTTTACAATTTCACATCAAAAAATGGCTAAAATTCCAGTTGAAATTTTTTCAAAGTCCCTTAAAAATTTTCCAATTTTTGTCCCAATTCTTCCCATTCCCATTGAAACTTTTCAAATCCCTCTCAAAATTATAGAAATTCTGTTGAAGCTTTTAAAATTCTCTCTAGAATTTTCAAAATCCATGTCCACATGTTTACAATTTCACGTCAAAAAATGGCTAAAATTCCAGTTGAAATTTTTTCAAAGTCCCTTAAAAATTTTCCAATTTTTGTCCCAATTCTTCCCATTCCCCTTGAAACTTTTCAAATCCCTCTCAAAATTGTTGAAATTCTGTTGAAGCTTTTAAAATTCTCTCTAGAATTTTCAAAATCCATGTCCACATGTTTACAATTTCACATAAAAAAATGGCTAAAATTCCAGTTGACATTTTTTCAAAGTCCCTTAAAAATGTTCCAATTTTTGTCCCAATTCTTCCCATTCCCCTTGAAACTTTTCAAATCCCTCTCAAAATTGTTGAAATTCTGTTGAAGCTTTTAAAATTCTCTCTAGAATTTTCAAAATCCATGTCCACATGTTTACAATTTCACGTCAAAAAATGGCTAAAATTCCAGTTGAAATTTTTTCAAAGTCCCTTAAAAATTTTCCAATTTTTGTCCCAATTCTTCCCATTCCCATTGAAACTTTTCAAATCCCTCTCATAATTGTTGAAATTCTGTTGAAGCTTTTAAAATTCTCTCTAGAATTTTCAAAATCCATGTCCACATGTTTACAATTTCACGTCAAAAAATGGCTAAAATTCCAGTTGAAATTTTTTCAAAGTCCCTTAAAAATTTTCCAATTTTTGTCCCAATTCTTCCCATTCCCATTGAAACTTTTCAAATCCCTCTCAAAATTGTTGAAATTCTGTTGAAGCTTTTAAAATTCTCTCTAGAATTTTCAAAATCCATGTCCACATGTTTACAATTTCACATAAAAAAATGGCTAAAATTCCAGTTGACATTTTTTCAAAGTCCCTTAAAAATTTTCCAATTTTTGTCCCAGTTCTTCCCATTCCCATTGAAACTTTTCAAATCCCTCTCATAATTGTTGAAATTCTGTTGAAGCTTTTAAAATTCTCTCTAGAATTTTCAAAATCCATGTCCACATGTTTACAATTTCACGTCAAAAAAATGCTAAAATTCCAGTTGAAATTTTTTCAAAGTCCCTTAAAAATTTTCCAATTTTTGTCCTAATTCTTCCCATTCCCATTGAAACTTTTCAAATCCCTCTCAAAATTGTAGAAATTCTGTTGAAGCTTTTAAAATTCTCTCTAGAATTTTCAAAATCCATGTCCACATGTTTACAATTTCACATAAAAAAATGGCTAAAATTCCAGTTGAAATTTTTTCAAAGTCCCTTAAAAATTTTCCAATTTTTGTCCCAATTCTTCCCATTCCCATTGAAACTTTTCAAATCCCTCTCAAAATTGTTGAAATTCTGTTGAAGCTTTTAAAATTCTCTCTAGAATTTTCAAAATCCATGTCCACATGTTTACAATTTCACGTCAAAAAATGGCTAAAATTCCAGTTGAAATTTTTTCAAAGTCCCTTAAAAATTTTCCAATTTTTGTCCCAATTCTTCCCATTCCCATTGAAACTTTTCAAATCCCTCTCAAAATTATAGAAATTCTGTTGAAGCTTTTAAAATTCTCTCTAGAATTTTCAAAATCCATGTCCACATGTTTACAATTTCACGTCAAAAAATGGCTAAAATTCCAGTTGAAATTTTTTCAAAGTCCCTTAAAAATTTTCCAATTTTTGTCCCAATTCTTCCCATTCCCCTTGAAACTTTTCAAATCCCTCTCAAAATTGTTGAAATTCTGTTGAAGCTTTTAAAATTCTCTCTAGAATTTTCAAAATCCATGTCCACATGTTTACAATTTCACATAAAAAAATGGCTAAAATTCCAGTTGACATTTTTTCAAAGTCCCTTAAAAATGTTCCAATTTTTGTCCCAATTCTTCCCATTCCCCTTGAAACTTTTCAAATCCCTCTCAAAATTGTTGAAATTCTGTTGAAGCTTTTAAAATTCTCTCTAGAATTTTCAAAATCCATGTCCACATGTTTACAATTTCACGTCAAAAAATGGCTAAAATTCCAGTTGAAATTTTTTCAAAGTCCCTTAAAAATTTTCCAATTTTTGTCCCAATTCTTCCCATTCCCCTTGAAACTTTTCAAATCCCTCTCAAAATTGTTGAAATTCTGTTGAAGCTTTTAAAATTCTCTCTAGAATTTTCAAAATCCATGTCCACATGTTTACAATTTCACGTCAAAAAATGGCTAAAATTCCAGTTGAAATTTTTTCAAAGTCCCTTAAAAATTTTCCAATTTTTGTCCCAATTCTTCCCATTCCCATTGAAACTTTTCAAATCCCTCTCAAAATTGTTGAAATTCTGTTGAAGCTTTTAAAATTCTCTCTAGAATTTTCAAAATCCATGTCCACATGTTTACAATTTCACATAAAAAAATGGCTAAAATTCCAGTTGAAATTTTTTCAAAGTCCCTTAAAAATTTTCCAATTTTTGTCCCAATTCTTCCCATTCCCATTGAAACTTTTCAAATCCCTCTCAAAATTGTTGAAATTCTGTTGAAGCTTTTAAAATTCTCTCTAGAATTTTCAAAATCCATGTCCACATGTTTACAATTTCACGTAAAAAAATTGCTAAAATTCCAGTTGAAATTTTTTCAAAGTTCCTTAAAAATTTTCCAATTTTTGTCCCAATTCTTCCCATTCCCCTTGAAACTTTTCAAATCCCTCTCAAAATTGTTGAAATTCTGTTGAAGCTTTTAAAATTCTCTCTAGAATTTTCAAAATCCATGTCCACATGTTTACAATTTCACGTCAAAAAATGGCTAAAATTCCAGTTGAAATTTTTTCAAAGTCCCTTAAAAATTTTCCAATTTTTGTCCCAATTCTTCCCATTCCCATTGAAACTTTTCAAATCCCTCTCAAAATTGTTGAAATTCTGTTGAAGCTTTTAAAATTCTCTCTAGAATTTTCAAAATCCATGTCCACATGTTTACAATTTCACGTCAAAAAATGGCTAAAATTCCAGTTGAAATTTTTTCAAAGTCCCTTCAAAATTTTCCAATTTTTGTCCCAATTCTTCCCATTCCCCTTGAAACTTTTCAAATCCCTCTCAAAATTGTTGAAATTCTGTTGAAGCTTTTAAAATTCTCTCTAGAATTTTCAAAATCCATGTCCACATGTTTACAATTTCACATAAAAAAATGGCTAAAATTCCAGTTGACATTTTTTCAAAGTCCCTTAAAAATTTTCCAATTTTTGTCCCAGTTCTTCCCATTCCCATTGAAACTTTTCAAATCCCTCTCATAATTGTTGAAATTCTGTTGAAGCTTTTAAAATTCTCTCTAGAATTTTCAAAATCCATGTCCACATGTTTACAATTTCACGTCAAAAAAATGCTAAAATTCCAGTTGAAATTTTTTCAAAGTCCCTTAAAAATTTTCCAATTTTTGTCCTAATTCTTCCCATTCCCATTGAAACTTTTCAAATCCCTCTCAAAATTGTTGAAATTCTGTTAAAGCTTTTAAAATTCTCTCTAGAATTTTCAAAATCCATGTCCACATGTTTACAATTTCACATAAAAAAATGGCTAAAATTCCAGTTGAAATTTTTTCAAAGTCCCTTAAAAATTTTCCAATTTTTGTCCCAATTCTTCCCATTCCCATTGAAACTTTTCAAATCCCTCTCAAAATTGTTGAAATTCTGTTGAAGCTTTTAAAATTCTCTCTAGAATTTTCAAAATCCATGTCCACATGTTTACAATTTCACGTCAAAAAATGGCTAAAATTCCAGTTGAAATTTTTTCAAAGTCCCTTAAAAATTTTCCAATTTTTGTCCCAATTCTTCCCATTCCCATTGAAACTTTTCAAATCCCTCTCAAAATTATAGAAATTCTGTTGAAGCTTTTAAAATTCTCTCTAGAATTTTCAAAATCCATGTCCACATGTTTACAATTTCACGTCAAAAAATGGCTAAAATTCCAGTTGAAATTTTTTCAAAGTCCCTTAAAAATTTTCCAATTTTTGTCCCAATTCTTCCCATTCCCCTTGAAACTTTTCAAATCCCTCTCAAAATTGTTGAAATTCTGTTGAAGCTTTTAAAATTCTCTCTAGAATTTTCAAAATCCATGTCCACATGTTTACAATTTCACATAAAAAAATGGCTAAAATTCCAGTTGACATTTTTTCAAAGTCCCTTAAAAATGTTCCAATTTTTGTCCCAATTCTTCCCATTCCCCTTGAAACTTTTCAAATCCCTCTCAAAATTGTTGAAATTCTGTTGAAGCTTTTAAAATTCTCTCTAGAATTTTCAAAATCCATGTCCACATGTTTACAATTTCACGTCAAAAAATGGCTAAAATTCCAGTTGAAATTTTTTCAAAGTCCCTTAAAAATTTTCCAATTTTTGTCCCAATTCTTCCCATTCCCATTGAAACTTTTCAAATCCCTCTCATAATTGTTGAAATTCTGTTGAAGCTTTTAAAATTCTCTCTAGAATTTTCAAAATCCATGTCCACATGTTTACAATTTCACGTCAAAAATGGCTAAAATTCCAGTTGAAATTTTTTCAAAGTCCCTTAAAAATTTTCCAATTTTTGTCCCAATTCTTCCCATTCCCCTTGAAACTTTTCAAATCCCTCTCAAAATTGTTGAAATTCTGTTGAAGCTTTTAAAATTCTCTCTAGAATTTTCAAAATCCATGTCCACATGTTTACAATTTCACGTCAAAAAATGGCTAAAATTCCAGTTGAAATTTTTTCAAAGTCCCTTAAAAATTTTCCAATTTTTGTCCCAATTCTTCCCATTCCCATTGAAACTTTTCAAATCCCTCTCAAAATTGTTGAAATTCTGTTGAAGCTTTTAAAATTCTCTCTAGAATTTTCAAAATCCATGTCCACATGTTTACAATTTCACATAAAAAAATGGCTAAAATTCCAGTTGAAATTTTTTCAAAGTCCCTTAAAAATTTTCCAATTTTTGTCCCAATTCTTCCCATTCCCATTGAAACTTTTCAAATCCCTCTCAAAATTGTTGAAATTCTGTTGAAGCTTTTAAAATTCTCTCTAGAATTTTCAAAATCCATGTCCACATGTTTACAATTTCACGTAAAAAAATTGCTAAAATTCCAGTTGAAATTTTTTCAAAGTTCCTTAAAAATTTTCCAATTTTTGTCCCAATTCTTCCCATTCCCCTTGAAACTTTTCAAATCCCTCTCAAAATTGTTGAAATTCTGTTGAAGCTTTTAAAATTCTCTCTAGAATTTTCAAATCCATGTCCACAGTTTACAATTTCACGTCAAAAAATGGCTAAAATTCCAGTTGAAATTTTTTCAAAGTCCCTTAAAAATTTTCCAATTTTTGTCCCAATTCTTCCCATTCCCATTGAAACTTTTCAAATCCCTCTCAAAATTGTTGAAATTCTGTTGAAGCTTTTAAAATTCTCTCTAGAATTTTCAAAATCCATGTCCACATGTTTACAATTTCACGTCAAAAAATGGCTAAAATTCCAGTTGAAATTTTTTCAAAGTCCCTTCAAAATTTTCCAATTTTTGTCCCAATTCTTCCCATTCCCCTTGAAACTTTTCAAATCCCTCTCAAAATTGTTGAAATTCTGTTGAAGCTTTTAAAATTCTCTCTAGAATTTTCAAAATCCATGTCCACATGTTTACAATTTCACGTCAAAAAATGGCTAAAATTCCAGTTGAAATTTTTTCAAAGTCCCTTAAAAATTTTCCAATTTTTGTCCCAGTTCTTCCCATTCCCATTGAAACTTTTCAAATCCCTCTCATAATTGTTGAAATTCTGTTGAAGCTTTTAAAATTCTCTCTAGAATTTTCAAAATCCATGTCCACATGTTTACAATTTCACGTCAAAAAAATGCTAAAATTCCAGTTGAAATTTTTTCAAAGTCCCTTAAAAATTTTCCAATTTTTGTCCTAATTCTTCCCATTCCCATTGAAACTTTTCAAATCCCTCTCAAAATTGTTGAAATTCTGTTGAAGCTTTTAAAATTCTCTCTAGAATTTTCAAAATCCATGTCCACATGTTTACAATTTCACATAAAAAAATGGCTAAAATTCCAGTTGAAATTTTTTCAAAGTCCCTTAAAAATTTTCCCATTTTTGTCCCAATTCTTCCCATTCCCCTTGAAACTTTTCAAATCCCTCTCAAAATTGTTGAAATTCTGTTGAAGCTTTTAAAATTCTCTCTAGAATTTTCAAAATCCATGTCCACATGTTTACAATTTCACGTCAAAAAATTGCTAAAATTCCAGTTGAAATTTTTTCAAAGTCCCTTAAAAATTTTCCAATTTTTGTCCCAATTCTTCCCATTCCCCTTGAAACTTTTCAAATCCCTCTCAAAATTGTTGAAATTCTGTTGAAGCTTTTAAAATTCTCTCTAGAATTTTCAAAATCCATGTCCACATGTTTACAATTTCACATAAAAAAATGGCTAAAATTCCAGTTGAAATTTTTTCAAAGTCCCTTAAAAATGTTCCAATTTTTGTCCCAATTCTTCCCATTCCCCTTGAAACTTTTCAAATCCCTCTCAAAATTGTTGAAATTCTGTTGAAGCTTTTAAAATTCTCTCTAGAATTTTCAAAATCCATGTCCACATGTTTACAATTTCACGTCAAAAAATTGCTAAAATTCCAGTTGAAATTTTTTCAAAGTCCCTTAAAAATGTTCCAATTTTTGTCCCAATTCTTCCCATTCCCCTTGAAACCTTTCAAATCCCTCTCAAAATTGTTGAAATTCTCTTGAAGCTTTTAAAATTCTCTCTAGAATTTTCAAAATCCACGTCCACATGTTTACAATTTCACGTAAAAAAATGGCTAAAATTCCAGTTGAAATTTTTTCAAAGTCCCTTAAAAATTTTCCAATTTTTGTCCCAATTCTTCCCATTCCCATTGAAACTTTTCAAATCCCTCTCAAAATGGTTGAAATTCTGTTGAAGCTTTTAAAATTCTCTCTAGAATTTTCAAAATCCATGTCCACATGTTTACAAGTTCACGTCAAAAAATTGCTAAAATTCCAGTTGAAATTTTTTCAAAGTTCCTTAAAAATTTTCCAATTTTTGTCCCAATTCTTCCCATTCCCCTTGAAACTTTTCAAATCCCTCTCAAAATTGTTGAAATTCTGTTGAAGCTTTTAAAATTCTCTCTAGAATTTTCAAAATCCATGTCCACATGTTTACAATTTCACGTCAAAAAATGGCTAAAATTCCAGTTGAAATTTTTTCAAAGTCCCTTAAAAATTTTCCAATTTTTGTCCCAATTCTTCCCATTCCCATTGAAACTTTTCAAATCCCTCTCAAAATTGTTGAAATTCTGTTGAAGCTTTTAAAATTCTCTCTAGAATTTTCAAAATCCATGTCCACATGTTTACAATTTCACGTCAAAAAATGGCTAAAATTCCAGTTGAAATTTTTTCAAAGTCCCTTCAAAATTTTCCAATTTTTGTCCCAATTCTTCCCATTCCCCTTGAAACTTTTCAAATCCCTCTCAAAATTGTTGAAATTCTGTTGAAGCTTTTAAAATTCTCTCTAGAATTTTCAAAATCCATGTCCACATGTTTACAATTTCACATAAAAAAATGGCTAAAATTCCAGTTGACATTTTTTCAAAGTCCCTTAAAAATTTTCCAATTTTTGTCCCAGTTCTTCCCATTCCCATTGAAACTTTTCAAATCCCTCTCATAATTGTTGAAATTCTGTTGAAGCTTTTAAAATTCTCTCTAGAATTTTCAAAATCCATGTCCACATGTTTACAATTTCACGTCAAAAAAATGCTAAAATTCCAGTTGAAATTTTTTCAAAGTCCCTTCAAAATTTTCCAATTTTTGTCCTAATTCTTCCCATTCCCATTGAAACTTTTCAAATCCCTCTCAAAATTGTTGAAATTCTGTTGAAGCTTTTAAAATTCTCTCTAGAATTTTCAAAATCCATGTCCACATGTTTACAATTTCACATAAAAAAATTGCTAAAATTCCAGTTGAAATTTTTTCAAAGTCCCTTAAAAATTTTCCCATTTTTGTCCCAATTCTTCCCATTCCCCTTGAAACTTTTCAAATCCCTCTCAAAATTGTTGAAATTCTGTTGAAGCTTTTAAAATTCTCTCTAGAATTTTCAAAATCCATGTCCACATGTTTACAATTTCACGTCAAAAAATTGCTAAAATTCCAGTTGAAATTTTTTCAAAGTCCCTTCAAAATTTTCCAATTTTTGTCCCAATTCTTCCCATTCCCCTTGAAACTTTTCAAATCCCTCTCAAAATTGTTGAAATTCTGTTGAAGCTTTTAAAATTCTCTCTAGAATTTTCAAAATCCATGTCCACATGTTTACAATTTCACGTCAAAAAATGGCTAAAATTCCAGTTGAAATTTTTTCAAAGTCCCTTAAAAATGTTCCAATTTTTGTCCCAATTCTTCCCATTCCCCTTGAAACTTTTCAAATCCCTCTCAAAATTGTTGAAATTCTGTTGAAGCTTTTAAAATTCTCTCTAGAATTTTCAAAATCCATGTCCACATGTTTACAATTTCACGTCAAAAAATGGCTAAAATTCCAGTTGAAATTTTTTCAAAGTCCCTTAAAAATGTTCCAATTTTTGTCCCAATTCTTCCCATTCCCCTTGAAACCTTTCAAATCCCTCTCAAAATTGTTGAAATTCTCTTGAAGCTTTTAAAATTCTCTCTAGAATTTTCAAAATCCACGTCCACATGTTTACAATTTCACGTCAAAAAATGGCTAAAATTCCAGTTGAAATTTTTTCAAAGTCCCTTAAAAATTTTCCAATTTTTGTCCCAATTCTTCCCATTCCCATTGAAACTTTTCAAATCCCTCTCAAAATGGTTGAAATTCTGTTGAAGCTTTTAAAATTCTCTCTAGAATTTTCAAAATCCATGTCCACATGTTTACAAGTTCACGTCAAAAAATGGCTAAAATTCCAGTTGAAATTTTTTCAAAGTCCCTTCAAAATTTTCCCATTTTTGTCCCAATTCTTCCCATTCCCATTGAAACTTTTCAAATCCCTCTCAAAATTGTTGAAATTCTGTTGAAGCTTTTAAAATTCTCTCTAGAATTTTCAAAATCCATGTCCACATGTTTACAATTTCACGTCAAAAAATGGCTAAAATTCCAGTTGAAATTTTTTCAAAGTCCCTTAAAAATTTTCTAATTTTTGTCCCAATTCTTCCCATTCCCATTGAAACTTTTCAAATCCCTCTCAAAATTGTTGAAATTCTGTTGAAGCTTTTAAAATTCTCTCTAGAATTTTCAAAATCCATGTCCACATGTTTACAATTTCACATAAAAAAATTGCTAAAATTCCAGTTGAAATTTTTTCAAAGTCCCTTAAAAATTTTCCAATTTTTGTCCCAATTCTTCCCATTCCCATTGAAACTTTTCAAATCCCTCTCAAAATTGTTGAAATTCTGTTGAAGCTTTTAAAATTCTCTCTAGAATTTTCAAAATCCATGTCCACATGTTTACAATTTCACGTCAAAAAATGGCTAAAATTCCAGTTGAAATTTTTTCAAAGTCCCTTAAAAATTTTCCAATTTTTGTCCCAATTCTTCCCATTCCCCTTGAAACTTTTCAAATCCCTCTCAAAATTGTTGAAATTCTGTTGAAGCTTTTAAAATTCTCTCTAGAATTTTCAAAATCCATGTCCACATGTTTACAATTTCACATAAAAAAATGGCTAAAATTCCAGTTGAAATTTTTTCAAAGTCCCTTAAAAATTTTCCAATTTTTGTCCCAATTCTTCCCATTCCCATTGAAACTTTTCAAATCCCTCTCATAATTGTTGAAATTCTGTTGAAGCTTTTAAAATTCTCTCTAGAATTTTCAAAATCCATGTCCACATGTTTACAATTTCACGTCAAAAAATGGCTAAAATTCCAGTTGAAATTTTTTCAAAGTCCCTTAAAAATTTTCCAATTTTTGTCCCAATTCTTCCCATTCCCCTTGAAACTTTTCAAATCCCTCTCAAAATTGTTGAAATTCTCTTGAAGCTTTTAAAATTCTCTCTAGAATTTTCAAAATCCACGTCCACATGTTTACAATTTCACGTAAAAAAATGGCTAAAATTCCAGTTGAACTTTTTTCAAAGTCCCTTAAAAATTTTCCAATTTTTGTCCCAGTTCTTCCCATTCCCATTGAAACTTTTCAAATCCCTCTCAAAATTGTTGAAATTCTGTTGAAGCTTTTAAAATTCTCTCTAGAATTTTCAAAATCCATGTCCACATGTTTACAATTTCACGTCAAAAAATTGCTAAAATTCCAGTTGAAATTTTTTCAAAGTCCCTTAAAAATGTTCCAATTTTTGTCCCAATTCTTCCCATTCCCCTTGAAACCTTTCAAATCCCTCTCAAAATTGTTGAAATTCTCTTGAAGCTTTTAAAATTCTCTCTAGAATTTTCAAAATCCACGTCCACATGTTTACAATTTCACGTCAAAAAATGGCTAAAATTCCAGTTGAAATTTTTTCAAAGTCCCTTCAAAATTTTCCAATTTTTGTCCCAATTCTTCCCATTCCCATTGAAACTTTTCAAATCCCTCTCAAAATGGTTGAAATTCTGTTGAAGCTTTTAAAATTCTCTCTAGAATTTTCAAAATCCATGTCCACATGTTTACAAGTTCACGTCAAAAAATGGCTAAAATTCCAGTTGAAATTTTTTCAAAGTCCCTTCAAAATTTTCCCATTTTTGTCCCAATTCTTCCCATTCCCATTGAAACTTTTCAAATCCCTCTCAAAATTGTTGAAATTCTGTTGAAGCTTTTAAAATTCTCTCTAGAATTTTCAAAATCCATGTCCACATGTTTACAATTTCACGTCAAAAAATGGCTAAAATTCCAGTTGAAATTTTTTCAAAGTCCCTTCAAAATTTTCCCATTTTTGTCCCAATTCTTCCCATTCCCATTGAAACTTTTCAAATCCCTCTCAAAATTGTTGAAATTCTGTTGAAGCTTTTAAAATTCTCTCTAGAATTTTCAAAATCCATGTCCACATGTTTACAATTTCACGTCAAAAAATGGCTAAAATTCCAGTTGAAATTTTTTCAAAGTCCCTTAAAAATTTTCCAATTTTTGTCCCAATTCTTCCCATTCCCCTTGAAACTTTTCAAATCCCTCTCAAAATTGTTGAAATTCTGTTGAAGCTTTTAAAATTCTCTCTAGAATTTTCAAAATCCATGTCCACATGTTTACAATTTCACATAAAAAAATGGCTAAAATTCCAGTTGAAATTTTTTCAAAGTCCCTTAAAAATTTTCCAATTTTTGTCCCAATTCTTCCCATTCCCATTGAAACTTTTCAAATCCCTCTCATAATTGTTGAAATTCTGTTGAAGCTTTTAAAATTCTCTCTAGAATTTTCAAAATCCATGTCCACATGTTTACAATTTCACATCAAAAAATGGCTAAAATTCCAGTTGAAATTTTTTCAAAGTCCCTTAAAAATTTTCCAATTTTTGTCCCAATTCTTCCCATTCCCCTTGAAACTTTTCAAATCCCTCTCAAAATTGTTGAAATTCTCTTGAAGCTTTTAAAATTCTCTCTAGAATTTTCAAAATCCACGTCCACATGTTTACAATTTCACATAAAAAAATGGCTAAAATTCCAGTTGAAATTTTTTCAAAGTCCCTTAAAAATTTTCCAATTTTTGTCCCAATTCTTCCCATTCCCATTGAAACTTTTCAAATCCCTCTCAAAATTGTTGAAATTCTGTTGAAGCTTTTAAAATTCTCTCTAGAATTTTCAAAATCCATGTCCACATGTTTACAATTTCACGTCAAAAAATTGCTAAAATTCCAGTTGAAATTTTTTCAAAGTCCCTTAAAAATGTTCCAATTTTTGTCCCAATTCTTCCCATTCCCCTTGAAACTTTTCAAATCCCTCTCAAAATTGTTGAAATTCTGTTGAAGCTTTTAAAATTCTCTCTAGAATTTTCAAAATCCATGTCCACATGCTTACAATTTCACGTCAAAAAATGGCTAAAATTCCAGTTGAAATTTTTTCAAAGTCCCTTAAAAATTTTCCAATTTTTGTCCCAATTCTTCCCATTCCCCTTGAAACTTTTCAAATCCCTCTCAAAATTGTTGAAATTCTGTTGAAGCTTTTAAAATTCTCTCTAGAATTTTCAAAATCCATGTCCACATGCTTACAATTTCACGTCAAAAAATGGCTAAAATTCCAGTTGAAATTTTTTCAAAGTCCCTTAAAAATTTTCCAATTTTTGTCCCAATTCTTCCCATTCCCCTTGAAACTTTTCAAATCCCTCTCAAAATTGTTGAAATTCTGTTGAAGCTTTTAAAATTCTCTCTAGAATTTTCAAAATCCATGTCCACATGTTTACAATTTCACATAAAAAAATGGCTAAAATTCCAGTTGAAATTTTTTCAAAGTCCCTTAAAAATTTTCCAATTTTTGTCCCAATTCTTCCCATTCCCATTGAAACTTTTCAAATCCCTCTCAAAACTGTTGAAATTCTGTTGAAGCTTTTAAAATTCTCTCTAGAATTTTCAAAATCCATGTCCACATGTTTACAATTTCACATAAAAAAATGGCTAAAATTCCAGTTGACATTTTTTCAAAGTCCCTTAAAAATTTTCCAATTTTTGTCCCAGTTCTTCCCATTCCCATTGAAACTTTTCAAATCCCTCTCATAATTGTTGAAATTCTGTTGAAGCTTTTAAAATTCTCTCTAGAATTTTCAAAATCCATGTCCACATGTTTACAATTTCACGTCAAAAAAATGCTAAAATTCCAGTTGAAATTTTTTCAAAGTCCCTTAAAAATTTTCCAATTTTTGTCCTAATTCTTCCCATTCCCATTGAAACTTTTCAAATCCCTCTCAAAATTGTTGAAATTCTGTTAAAGCTTTTAAAATTCTCTCTAGAATTTTCAAAATCCATGTCCACATGTTTACAATTTCACATTAAAAAATGGCTAAAATTCCAGTTGAAATTTTTTCAAAGTCCCTTAAAAATGTTCCAATTTTTGTCCCAATTCTTCCCATTCCCCTTGAAACTTTTCAAATCCCTCTCAAAATTGTTGAAATTCTGTTGAAGCTTTTAAAATTCTCTCTAGAATTTTCAAAATCCATGTCCACATGTTTACAATTTCACGTCAAAAAATGGCTAAAATTCCAGTTGAAATTTTTTCAAAGTCCCTTAAAAATTTTCCAATTTTTGTCCCAATTCTTCCCATTCCCATTGAAACTTTTCAAATCCCTCTCAAAATTGTTGAAATTCTGTTGAAGCTTTTAAAATTCTCTCTAGAATTTTCAAAATCCATGTCCACATGTTTACAATTTCACATAAAAAAATGGCTAAAATTCCAGTTGACATTTTTTCAAAGTCCCTTAAAAATTTTCCAATTTTTGTCCCAGTTCTTCCCATTCCCATTGAAACTTTTCAAATCCCTCTCATAATTGTTGAAATTCTGTTGAAGCTTTTAAAATTCTCTCTAGAATTTTCAAAATCCATGTCCACATGTTTACAATTTCACGTCAAAAAAATGCTAAAATTCCAGTTGAAATTTTTTCAAAGTCCCTTAAAAATTTTCCAATTTTTGTCCTAATTCTTCCCATTCCCATTGAAACTTTTCAAATCCCTCTCAAAAGTGTTGAAATTCTGTTGAAGCTTTTAAAATTCTCTCTAGAATTTTCAAAATCCATGTCCACATGTTTACAATTTCACATAAAAAAATGGCTAAAATTCCAGTTGAAATTTTTTCAAAGTCCCTTAAAAATTTTCCAATTTTTGTCCCAATTCTTCCCATTCCCATTGAAACTTTTCAAATCCCTCTCAAAATTGTTGAAATTCTGTTGAAGCTTTTAAAATTATCTCTAGAATTTTCAAAATCCATGTCCACATGTTTACAATTTCACGTAAAAAAATTGCTAAAATTCCAGTTGAAATTTTTTCAAAGTTCCTTAAAAATTTTCCAATTTTTGTCCCAATTCTTCCCATTCCCCTTGAAACTTTTCAAATCCCTCTCAAAATTGTTGAAATTCTGTTGAAGCTTTTAAAATTCTCTCTAGAATTTTCAAAATCCATGTCCACATGTTTACAATTTCACGTCAAAAAATGGCTAAAATTCCAGTTGAAATTTTTTCAAAGTCCCTTAAAAATTTTCCAATTTTTGTCCCAAATCTTCCCATTCCCATTGAAACTTTTCAAATCCCTCTCAAAATTATAGAAATTCTGTTGAAGCTTTTAAAATTCTCTCTAGAATTTTCAAAATCCATGTCCACATGTTTACAATTTCACGTCAAAAAATGGCTAAAATTCCAGTTGAAATTTTTTCAAAGTCCCTTAAAAATTTTCCAATTTTTGTCCCAATTCTTCCCATTCCCCTTGAAACTTTTCAAATCCCTCTCAAAATTGTTGAAATTCTGTTGAAGCTTTTAAAATTCTTTCTAGAATTTTCAAAATCCATGTCCACATGTTTACAATTTCACATAAAAAAATGGCTAAAATTCCAGTTGACATTTTTTCAAAGTCCCTTAAAAATGTTCCAATTTTTGTCCCAATTCTTCCCATTCCCCTTGAAACTTTTCAAATCCCTCTCAAAATTGTTGAAATTCTGTTGAAGCTTTTAAAATTCTCTCTAGAATTTTCAAAATCCATGTCCACATGTTTACAATTTCACGTAACAAAATGGCTAAAATTCCAGTTGAAATTTTTTCAAAGTCCCTTAAAAATTTTCCAATTTTTGTCCCAATTCTTCCCATTCCCATTGAAACTTTTCAAATCCCTCTCATAATTGTTGAAATTCTGTTGAAGCTTTTAAAATTCTCTCTAGAATTTTCAAAATCCATGTCCACATGTTTACAATTTCACGTCAAAAAATGGCTAAAATTCCAGTTGAAATTTTTTCAAAGTCCCTTAAAAATTTTCCAAATTTTGTCCCAATTCTTCCCATTCCCCTTGAAACTTTTCAAATCCCTCTCAAAATTGTTGAAATTCTGTTGAAGCTTTTAAAATTCTCTCTAGAATTTTCAAAATCCATGTCCACATGTTTACAATTTCACATAAAAAAATGGCTAAAATTCCAGTTGACATTTTTTCAAAGTCCCTTAAAAATTTTCCAATTTTTGTCCCAGTTCTTCCCATTCCCATTGAAACTTTTCAAATCCCTCTCATAATTGTTGAAATTCTGTTGAAGCTTTTAAAATTCTCTCTAGAATTTTCAAAATCCATGTCCACATGTTTACAATTTCACGTCAAAAAAATGCTAAAATTCCAGTTGAAATTTTTTCAAAGTCCCTTAAAAATTTTCCAATTTTTGTCCTAATTCTTCCCATTCCCATTGAAACTTTTCAAATCCCTCTCAAAAGTGTTGAAATTCTGTTGAAGCTTTTAAAATTCTCTCTAGAATTTTCAAAATCCATGTCCACATGTTTACAATTTCACATAAAAAAATGGCTAAAATTCCAGTTGAAATTTTTTCAAAGTCCCTTAAAAATTTTCCAATTTTTGTCCCAATTCTTCCCATTCCCATTGAAACTTTTCAAATCCCTCTCAAAATTGTTGAAATTCTGTTGAAGCTTTTAAAATTCTCTCTAGAATTTTCAAAATCCATGTCCACATGTTTACAATTTCACGTAAAAAAATTGCTAAAATTCCAGTTGAAATTTTTTCAAAGTTCCTTAAAAATTTTCCAATTTTTGTCCCAATTCTTCCCATTCCCCTTGAAACTTTTCAAATCCCTCTCAAAATTGTTGAAATTCTGTTGAAGCTTTTAAAATTCTCTCTAGAATTTTCAAAATCCATGTCCACATGTTTACAATTTCACGTCAAAAAATGGCTAAAATTCCAGTTGAAATTTTTTCAAAGTCCCTTCAAAATTTTCCAATTTTTGTCCCAATTCTTCCCATTCCCATTGAAACTTTTCAAATCCCTCTCAAAATTGTTGAAATTCTGTTGAAGCTTTTAAAATTCTCTCTAGAATTTTCAAAATCCATGTCCACATGCTTACAATTTCACGTCAAAAAATGGCTAAAATTCCAGTTGAAATTTTTTCAAAGTCCCTTAAAAATTTTCCAATTTTTGTCCCAATTCTTCCCATTCCCCTTGAAACTTTTCAAATCCCTCTCAAAATTGTTGAAATTCTGTTGAAGCTTTTAAAATTCTCTCTAGAATTTTCAAAATCCATGTCCACATGTTTACAATTTCACATAAAAAAATGGCTAAAATTCCAGTTGACATTTTTTCAAAGTCCCTTAAAAATTTTCCAATTTTTGTCCCAGTTCTTCCCATTCCCATTGAAACTTTTCAAATCCCTCTCATAATTGTTGAAATTCTGTTGAAGCTTTTAAAATTCTCTCTAGAATTTTCAAAATCCATGTCCACATGTTTACAATTTCACGTCAAAAAAATGCTAAAATTCCAGTTGAAATTTTTTCAAAGTCCCTTAAAAATTTTCCAATTTTTGTCCTAATTCTTCCCATTCCCATTGAAACTTTTCAAATCCCTCTCAAAATTGTTGAAATTCTGTTAAAGCTTTTAAAATTCTCTCTAGAATTTTCAAAATCCATGTCCACATGTTTACAATTTCACATAAAAAAATGGCTAAAATTCCAGTTGAAATTTTTTCAAAGTCCCTTAAAAATTTTCCAATTTTTGTCCCAATTCTTCCCATTCCCCTTGAAACTTTTCAAATCCCTCTCAAAATTGTTGAAATTCTGTTGAAGCTTTTAAAATTCTCTCTAGAATTTTCAAAATCCATGTCCACATGTTTACAATTTCACGTAAAAAAATGGCTAAAATTCCAGTTGAAATTTTTTCAAAGTCCCTGAAAAATTTTCCAATTTTTGTCCCAATTCTTCCCATTCCCATTGAAACTTTTCAAATCCCTCTCAAAATTGTTGAAATTCTGTTGAAGCTTTTAAAATTCTCTCTAGAATTTTCAAAATCCATGTCCACATGTTTACAATTTCACGTCAAAAAATGGCTAAAATTCCAGTTGAAATTTTTTCAAAGTCCCTTAAAAATTTTCCAATTTTTGTCCCAATTCTTCCCATTCCCCTTGAAACTTTTCAAATCCCTCTCAAAATTGTTGAAATTCTCTTGAAGCTTTTAAAATTCTCTCTAGAATTTTCAAAATCCATGTCCACATGTTTACAATTTCACATAAAAAAATTGCTAAAATTCCAGTTGAAATTTTTCAAAGTCCCTTAAAAATGTTCCAATTTTTGTCCCAATTCTTCCCATTCCCATTGAAACTTTTCAAATCCCTCTCATAATTGTTGAAATTCTGTTGAAGCTTTTAAAATTCTCTCTAGAATTTTCAAAATCCATGTCCACATGTTTACAATTTCACGTCAAAAAAATGCTAAAATTCCAGTTGAAATTTTTTCAAAGTCCCTTAAAAATTTTCCAATTTTTGTCCTAATTCTTCCCATTCCCATTGAAACTTTTCAAATCCCTCTCAAAATTGTTGAAATTCTGTTGAAGCTTTTAAAATTCTCTCTAGAATTTTCAAAATCCATGTCCACATGTTTACAATTTCACATAAAAAAATGGCTAAAATTCCAGTTGAAATTTTTTCAAAGTCCCTTAAAAATTTTCCAATTTTTGTCCCAATTCTTCCCATTCCCATTGAAACTTTTCAAATCCCTCTCAAAATTGTTGAAATTCTGTTGAAGCTTTTAAAATTCTCTCTAGAATTTTCAAAATCCATGTCCACATGTTTACAATTTCACGTCAAAAAATTGCTAAAATTCCAGTTGAAATTTTTTCAAAGTCCCTTAAAAATTTTCCAATTTTTGTCCCAATTCTTCCCATTCCCCTTGAAACTTTTCAAATCCCTCTCAAAATTGTTGAAATTCTGTTGAAGCTTTTAAAATTCTCTCTAGAATTTTCAAAATCCATGTCCACATGTTTACAATTTCACGTCAAAAAAATGGCTAAAATTCCAGTTGAAATTTTTTCAAAGTCCCTTAAAAATGTTCCAATTTTTGTCCCAATTCTTCCCATTCCCCTTGAAACTTTTCAAATCCCTCTCAAAATTGTTGAAATTCTGTTGAAGCTTTTAAAATTCTCTCTAGAATTTTCAAAATCCATGTCCACATGTTTACAATTTCACGTCAAAAAATTGCTAAAATTCCAGTTGAAATTTTTTCAAAGTCCCTTAAAAATGTTCCAATTTTTGTCCCAATTCTTCCCATTCCCCTTGAAACCTTTCAAATCCCTCTCAAAATTGTTGAAATTCTCTTGAAGCTTTTAAAATTCTCTCTAGAATTTTCAAAATCCACGTCCACATGTTTACAATTTCACGTAAAAAAATGGCTAAAATTCCAGTTGAAATTTTTTCAAAGTCCCTTAAAAATTTTCCAATTTTTGTCCCAATTCTTCCCATTCCCATTGAAACTTTTCAAATCCCTCTCAAAATGGTTGAAATTCTGTTGAAGCTTTTAAAATTCTCTCTAGAATTTTCAAAATCCATGTCCACATGTTTACAAGTTCACGTCAAAAAATTGCTAAAATTCCAGTTGAAATTTTTTCAAAGTCCCTTCAAAATTTTCCCATTTTTGTCCCAATTCTTCCCATTCCCCTTGAAACTTTTCAAATCCCTCTCAAAATTGTTGAAATTCTGTTGAAGCTTTTAAAATTCTCTCTAGAATTTTCAAAATCCATGTCCACATGTTTACAATTTCACGTCAAAAAATGGCTAAAATTCCAGTTGAAATTTTTTCGAAGTCCCTTAAAAATTTTCTAATTTTTGTCCCAATTCTTCCCATTCCCATTGAAACTTTTCAAATCCCTCTCAAAATTGTTGAAATTCTGTTGAAGCTTTTAAAATTCTCTCTAGAATTTTCAAAATCCATGTCCACATGTTTACAATTTCACATAAAAAAATGGCTAAAATTCCAGTTGAAATTTTTTCAAAGTCCCTTAAAAATTTTCCAATTTTTGTCCCAATTCTTCCCATTCCCATTGAAACTTTTCAAATCCCTCTCAAAATTGTTGAAATTCTGTTGAAGCTTTTAAAATTCTCTCTAGAATTTTCAAAATCCATGTCCACATGTTTACAATTTCACGTCAAAAAATGGCTAAAATTCCAGTTGAAATTTTTTCAAAGTCCCTTAAAAATGTTCCAATTTTTGTCCCAATTCTTCCCATTCCCATTGAAACTTTTCAAATCCCTCTCAAAATTGTTGAAATTCTGTTGAAGCTTTTAAAATTCTCTCTAGAATTTTCAAAATCCATGTCCACATGTTTACAATTTCACATAAAAAAATGGCTAAAATTCCAGTTGAAATTTTTTCAAAGTCCCTTAAAAATTTTCTAATTTTTGTCCCAATTCTTCCCATTCCCATTGAAACTTTTCAAATCCCTCTCAAAATTGTTGAAATTCTGTTGAAGCTTTTAAAATTCTCTCTAGAATTTTCAAAATCCATGTCCACATGTTTACAATTTCACGTCAAAAAATGGCTAAAATTCCAGTTGAAATTTTTTCAAAGTCCCTTAAAAATTTTCCAATTTTTGTCCAAATTCTTCCCATTCCCATTGAAACTTTTCAAATCCCTCTCAAAATTGTTGAAATTCTGTTGAAGCTTTTAAAATTCTCTCTAGAATTTTCAAAATCCATGTCCACATGCTTACAATTTCACGTCAAAAAATGGCTAAAATTCCAGTTGAAATTTTTTCAAAGTCCCTTAAAAATGTTCCAATTTTTGTCCCAATTCTTCCCATTCCCCTTGAAACTTTTCAAATCCCTCTCAAAATTGTTGAAATTCTGTTGAAGCTTTTAAAATTCTCTCTAGAATTTTCAAAATCCATGTCCACATGTTTACAATTTCACATAAAAAAATGGCTAAAATTCCAGTTGACATTTTTTCAAAGTCCCTTAAAAATTTTCCAATTTTTGTCCCAGTTCTTCCCATTCCCATTGAAACTTTTCAAATCCCTCTCAAAATTGTTGAAATTCTGTTGAAGCTTTTAAAATTCTCTCTAGAATTTTCAAAATCCATGTCCACATGTTTACAATTTCACGTCAAAAAAATGCTAAAATTCCAGTTGAAATTTTTTCAAAGTCCCTTAAAAATTTTCCAATTTTTGTCCTAATTCTTCCCATTCCCATTGAAACTTTTCAAATCCCTCTCAAAATTGTTGAAATTCTGTTAAAGCTTTTAAAATTCTCTCTAGAATTTTCAAAATCCATGTCCACATGTTTACAATTTCACATAAAAAAATGGCTAAAATTCCAGTTGAAATTTTTTCAAAGTCCCTTAAAAATTTTCCAATTTTTGTCCCAATTCTTCCCATTCCCCTTGAAACTTTTCAAATCCCTCTCAAAATTGTTGAAATTCTGTTGAAGCTTTTAAAATTCTCTCTAGAATTTTCAAAATCCATGTCCACATGTTTACAATTTCACGTAAAAAAATGGCTAAAATTCCAGTTGAAATTTTTTCAAAGTCCCTGAAAAATTTTCCAATTTTTGTCCCAATTCTTCCCATTCCCATTGAAACTTTTCAAATCCCTCTCAAAATTGTTGAAATTCTGTTGAAGCTTTTAAAATTCTCTCTAGAATTTTCAAAATCCATGTCCACATGTTTACAATTTCACGTCAAAAAATGGCTAAAATTCCAGTTGAAATTTTTTCAAAGTCCCTTAAAAATTTTCCAATTTTTGTCCCAATTCTTCCCATTCCCCTTGAAACTTTTCAAATCCCTCTCAAAATTGTTGAAATTCTCTTGAAGCTTTTAAAATTCTCTCTAGAATTTTCAAAATCCATGTCCACATGTTTACAATTTCACATAAAAAATGGCTAAAATTCCAGTTGAAATTTTTTCAAAGTCCCTTAAAAATGTTCCAATTTTTGTCCCAATTCTTCCCATTCCCATTGAAACTTTTCAAATCCCTCTCATAATTGTTGAAATTCTGTTGAAGCTTTTAAAATTCTCTCTAGAATTTTCAAAATCCATGTCCACATGTTTACAATTTCACGTCAAAAAAATGCTAAAATTCCAGTTGAAATTTTTTCAAAGTCCCTTAAAAATTTTCCAATTTTTGTCCTAATTCTTCCCATTCCCATTGAAACTTTTCAAATCCCTCTCAAAATTGTTGAAATTCTGTTGAAGCTTTTAAAATTCTCTCTAGAATTTTCAAAATCCATGTCCACATGTTTACAATTTCACATAAAAAAATGGCTAAAATTCCAGTTGAAATTTTTTCAAAGTCCATTCAAAATTTTCCAATTTTTGTCCCAATTCTTCCCATTCCCATTGAAACTTTTCAAATCCCTCTCAAAATTGTTGAAATTCTGTTGAAGCTTTTAAAATTCTCTCTAGAATTTTCAAAATCCATGTCCACATGTTTACAATTTCACGTCAAAAAATTGCTAAAATTCCAGTTGAAATTTTTTCAAAGTCCCTTAAAAATTTTCCAATTTTTGTCCCAATTCTTCCCATTCCCCTTGAAACTTTTCAAATCCCTCTCAAAATTGTTGAAATTCTGTTGAAGCTTTTAAAATTCTCTCTAGAATTTTCAAAATCCATGTCCACATGTTTACAATTTCACATAAAAAAATGGCTAAAATTCCAGTTGAAATTTTTTCAAAGTCCCTTAAAAATTTTCCAATTTTTGTCCCAATTCTTCCCATTCCCCTTGAAACTTTTCAAATCCCTCTCAAAATTGTTGAAATTCTGTTGAAGCTTTTAAAATTCTCTCTAGAATTTTCAAAATCCATGTCCACATGTTTACAATTTCACGTCAAAAAATTGCTAAAATTCCAGTTGAAATTTTTTCAAAGTCCCTTAAAAATGTTCCAATTTTTGTCCCAATTCTTCCCATTCCCCTTGAAACCTTTCAAATCCCTCTCAAAATTGTTGAAATTCTCTTGAAGCTTTTAAAATTCTCTCTAGAATTTTCAAAATCCACGTCCACAGGTTTACAATTTCACGTAAAAAAATGGCTAAAATTCCAGTTGAAATTTTTTCAAAGTCCCTTAAAAATTTTCCAATTTTTGTCCCAATTCTTCCCATTCCCATTGAAACTTTTCAAATCCTTCTCAAAATTGTTGAAATTCTGTTGAAGCTTTTAAAATTCTCTCTAGAATTTTCAAAATCCATGTCCACATGTTTACAAGTTCACGTCAAAAAATTGCTAAAATTCCAGTTGAAATTTTTTCAAAGTCCCTTCAAAATTTTCCAATTTTTGTCCCAATTCTTCCCATTCCCATTGAAACTTTTCAAATCCCTCTCAAAATTGTTGAAATTCTGTTGAAGCTTTTAAAATTCTCTCTAGAATTTTCAAAATCCATGTCCACATGTTTACAATTTCACGTCAAAAAATGGCTAAAATTCCAGTTGAAATTTTTTCGAAGTCCCTTAAAAATTTTCTAATTTTTGTCCCAATTCTTCCCATTCCCATTGAAACTTTTCAAATCCCTCTCAAAATTGTTGAAATTCTGTTGAAGCTTTTAAAATTCTCTCTAGAATTTTCAAAATCTATGTCCACATGTTTACAATTTCACATAAAAAAATGGCTAAAATTCCAGTTGAAATTTTTTCAAAGTCCCTTAAAAATTTTCCAATTTTTGTCCCAATTCTTCCCATTCCCATTGAAACTTTTCAAATCCCTCTCAAAATTGTTGAAATTCTGTTGAAGCTTTTAAAATTCTCTCTAGAATTTTCAAAATCCATGTCCACATGTTTACAATTTCACGTCAAAAAATGGCTAAAATTCCAGTTGAAATTTTTTCAAAGTCCCTTAAAAATGTTCCAATTTTTGTCCCAATTCTTCCCATTCCCTTGAAACTTTTCAAATCCCTCTCAAAATTGTTGAAATTCTGTTGAAGCTTTTAAAATTCTCTCTAGAATTTTCAAAATCCATGTCCACATGTTTACAATTTCACATAAAAAAATGGCTAAAATTCCAGTTGACATTTTTTCAAAGTCCCTTAAAAATTTTCCAATTTTTGTCCCAGTTCTTCCCATTCCCATTGAAACTTTTCAAATCCCTCTCATAATTGTTGAAATTCTGTTGAAGCTTTTAAAATTCTCTCTAGAATTTTCAAAATCCATGTCCACATGTTTACAATTTCACGTCAAAAAAATGCTAAAATTCCAGTTGAAATTTTTTCAAAGTCCCTTAAAAATTTTCCAATTTTTGTCCTAATTCTTCCCATTCCCATTGAAACTTTTCAAATCCCTCTCAAAATTGTTGAAATTCTGTTAAAGCTTTTAAAATTCTCTCTAGAATTTTCAAAATCCATGTCCACATGTTTACAATTTCACATAAAAAAATGGCTAAAATTCCAGTTGAAATTTTTTCAAAGTCCCTTAAAAATTTTCCAATTTTTGTCCCAATTCTTCCCATTCCCCTTGAAACTTTTCAAATCCCTCTCAAAATTGTTGAAATTCTGTTGAAGCTTTTAAAATTCTCTCTAGAATTTTCAAAATCCATGTCCACATGTTTACAATTTCACGTCAAAAAATTGCTAAAATTCCAGTTGAAATTTTTTCAAAGTCCCTTAAAAATGTTCCAATTTTTGTCCCAATTCTTCCCATTCCCCTTGAAACTTTTCAAATCCCTCTCAAAATTGTTGAAATTCTCTTGAAGCTTTTAAAATTCTCTCTAGAATTTTCAAAATCCATGTCCACATGTTTACAATTTCACATAAAAAATGGCTAAAATTCCAGTTGAAATTTTTTCAAAGTCCCTTAAAAATTTTCCAATTTTTGTCCCAATTCTTCCCATTCCCATTGAAACTTTTCAAATCCCTCTCATAATTGTTGAAATTCTGTTGAAGCTTTTAAAATTCTCTCTAGAATTTTCAAAATCCATGTCCACATGTTTACAATTTCACGTCAAAAAAATGCTAAAATTCCAGTTGAAATTTTTTCAAAGTCCCTTAAAAATTTTCCAATTTTTGTCCTAATTCTTCCCATTCCCATTGAAACTTTTCAAATCCCTCTCAAAATTGTTGAAATTCTGTTGAAGCTTTTAAAATTCTCTCTAGAATTTTCAAAATCCATGTCCACATGTTTACAATTTCACATAAAAAAATGGCTAAAATTCCAGTTGAAATTTTTTCAAAGTCCCTTAAAAATGTTCCAATTTTTGTCCCAATTCTTCCCATTCCCCTTGAAACTTTTCAAATCCCTCTCAAAATTGTTGAAATTCTGTTGAAGCTTTTAAAATTCTCTCTAGAATTTTCAAAATCCATGTCCACATGTTTACAATTTCACGTCAAAAAATTGCTAAAATTCCAGTTGAAATTTTTTCAAAGTCCCTTAAAAATTTTCCAATTTTTGTCCCAATTCTTCCCATTCCCCTTGAAACTTTTCAAATCCCTCTCAAAATTGTTGAAATTCTGTTGAAGCTTTTAAAATTCTCTCTAGAATTTTCAAAATCCATGTCCACATGTTTACAATTTCACATAAAAAAATGGCTAAAATTCCAGTTGAAATTTTTTCAAAGTCCCTTAAAAATTTTCCAATTTTTGTCCCAATTCTTCCCATTCCCCTTGAAACTTTTCAAATCCCTCTCAAAATTGTTGAAATTCTGTTGAAGCTTTTAAAATTCTCTCTAGAATTTTCAAAATCCATGTCCACATGTTTACAATTTCACGTCAAAAAATTGCTAAAATTCCAGTTGAAATTTTTTCAAAGTCCCTTAAAAATGTTCCAATTTTTGTCCCAATTCTTCCCATTCCCCTTGAAACCTTTCAAATCCCTCTCAAAATTGTTGAAATTCTCTTGAAGCTTTTAAAATTCTCTCTAGAATTTTCAAAATCCACGTCCACATGTTTACAATTTCACGTAAAAAAATGGCTAAAATTCCAGTTGAAATTTTTTCAAAGTCCCTTAAAAATTTTCCAATTTTTGTCCCAATTCTTCCCATTCCCATTGAAACTTTTCAAATCCCTCTCAAAATGGTTGAAATTCTGTTGAAGCTTTTAAAATTCTCTCTAGAATTTTCAAAATCCATGTCCACATGTTTACAAGTTCACGTCAAAAAATTGCTAAAATTCCAGTTGAAATTTTTTCAAAGTCCCTTCAAAATTTTCCCATTTTTGTCCCAATTCTTCCCATTCCCATTGAAACTTTTCAAATCCCTCTCAAAATTGTTGAAATTCTGTTGAAGCTTTTAAAATTCTCTCTAGAATTTTCAAAATCCATGTCCACATGTTTACAATTTCACGTCAAAAAATGGCTAAAATTCCAGTTGAAATTTTTTCGAAGTCCCTTAAAAATTTTCTAATTTTTGTCCCAATTCTTCCCATTCCCATTGAAACTTTTCAAATCCCTCTCAAAATTGTTGAAATTCTGTTGAAGCTTTTAAAATTCTCTCTAGAATTTTCAAAATCCATGTCCACATGTTTACAATTTCACATAAAAAAATGGCTAAAATTCCAGTTGAAATTTTTTCAAAGTCCCTTAAAAATTTTCCAATTTTTGTCCCAATTCTTCCCATTCCCATTGAAACTTTTCAAATCCCTCTCAAAATTGTTGAAATTCTGTTGAAGCTTTTAAAATTCTCTCTAGAATTTTCAAAATCCATGTCCACATGTTTACAATTTCACGTCAAAAAATGGCTAAAATTCCAGTTGAAATTTTTTCAAAGTCCCTTAAAAATGTTCCAATTTTTGTCCCAATTCTTCCCATTCCCATTGAAACTTTTCAAATCCCTCTCAAAATTGTTGAAATTCTGTTGAAGCTTTTAAAATTCTCTCTAGAATTTTCAAAATCCATGTCCACATGTTTACAATTTCACATAAAAAAATGGCTAAAATTCCAGTTGAAATTTTTTCAAAGTCCCTTAAAAATTTTCTAATTTTTGTCCCAATTCTTCCCATTCCCATTGAAACTTTTCAAATCCCTCTCAAAATTGTTGAAATTCTGTTGAAGCTTTTAAAATTCTCTCTAGAATTTTCAAAATCCATGTCCACATGTTTACAATTTCACGTCAAAAAATGGCTAAAATTCCAGTTGAAATTTTTTCAAAGTCCCTTAAAAATTTTCCAATTTTTGTCCCAATTCTTCCCATTCCCATTGAAACTTTTCAAATCCCTCTCAAAATTGTTGAAATTCTGTTGAAGCTTTTAAAATTCTCTCTAGAATTTTCAAAATCCATGTCCACATGCTTACAATTTCACGTCAAAAAATGGCTAAAATTCCAGTTGAAATTTTTTCAAAGTCCCTTAAAAATGTTCCAATTTTTGTCCCAATTCTTCCCATTCCCATTGAAACTTTTCAAATCCCTCTCAAAATTGTTGAAATTCTGTTGAAGCTTTTAAAATTCTCTCTAGAATTTTCAAAATCCATGTCCACATGTTTACAATTTCACATAAAAAAATGGCTAAAATTCCAGTTGAAATTTTTTCAAAGTCCCTTAAAAATTTTCCAATTTTTGTCCCAATTCTTCCCATTCCCATTGAAACTTTTCAAATCCCTCTCAAAATTGTTGAAATTCTGTTGAAGCTTTTAAAATTCTCTCTAGAATTTTCAAAATCCATGTCCACATGCTTACAATTTCACGTCAAAAAATGGCTAAAATTCCAGTTGAAATTTTTTCAAAGTCCCTTAAAAATTTTCCAATTTTTGTCCCAATTCTTCCCATTCCCATTGAAACTTTTCAAATCCCTCTCCAAATTGTTGAAATTCTGTTGAAGCTTTTAAAATTCTCTCTAGAATTTTCAAAATCCATGTCCACATGTTTACAATTTCACATAAAAAAATGGCTAAAATTCCAGTTGAAATTTTTTCAAAGTCCCTTAAAAATTTTCCAATTTTTGTCCCAATTCTTCCCATTCCCCTTGAAACTTTTCAAATCCCTCTCAAAATTGTTGAAATTCTGTTGAAGCTTTTAAAATTCTCTCTAGAATTTTCAAAATCCATGTCCACATGTTTACAATTTCACGTCAAAAAATTGCTAAAATTCCAGTTGAAATTTTTTCAAAGTCCCTTCAAAATTTTCCCATTTTTGTCCCAATTCTTCCCATTCCCATTGAAACTTTTCAAATCCCTCTCAAAATTGTTGAAATTCTGTTGAAGCTTTTAAAATTCTC
>NW_028116635.1:0-33256 GCF_964273445.1 Streptopelia decaocto | reverse complement strand
GTCCACATGTTTACAATTTCACGTCAAAAAATGGCTAAAATTCCAGTTGAAATTTTTTCAAAGTCCCTTAAAAATTTTCCAATTTTTGTCCCAATTCTTCCCATTCCCATTGAAACTTTTCAAATCCCTCTCAAAATTGTGGAAATTCTGTTGAAGCTTTTAAAATTCTCTCTAGAATTTTCAAAATCCATGTCCACATGTTTACAATTTCACATAAAAAATGGCTAAAATTCCAGTTGAAATTTTTTCAAAGTCCCTTAAAAATTTTCCAATTTTTGTCCCAATTCTTCCCATTCCCATTGAAACTTTTCAAATCCCTCTCAAAATTGTTGAAATTCTCTTGAAGCTTTTAAAATTCTCTCTAGAATTTTCAAAATCCATGTCCACATGTTTACAATTTCACGTCAAAAAATGGCTAAAATTCCAGTTGAAATTTTTTCAAAGTCCCTGAAAAATTTTCCAATTTTTGTCCCAATTCTTCCCATTCCCATTGAAACTTTTCAAATCCCTCTCAAAATTGTTGAAATTCTCTTGAAGCTTTTAAAATTCTCTCTAGAATTTTCAAAATCCATGTCCACATGTTTACAATTTCACATAAAAAAATGGCTAAAATTCCAGCTGAAATTTTTTCAAAGTCCCTTAAAAATTTTCCAATTTTTGTCCCAATTCTTCCCATTCCCATTGAAACTTTTCAAATCCCTCTCAAAATTGTTGAAATTCTCTTGAAGCTTTTAAAATTCTCTCTAGAATTTTCAAAATCCATGTCCACATGTTTACAATTTCACGTCAAAAAATGGCTAAAATTCCAGTTGAAATTTTTTCAAAGTCCCTTAAAAATTTTCCAATTTTTGTCCCAATTCTTCCCATTCCCATTGAAACTTTTCAAATCCCTCTCAAAATTGTTGAAATTCTCTTGAAGCTTTTAAAATTCTCTCTAGAATTTTCAAAATCCATGGCCACATGTTTACAATTTCACGTCAAAAAATGGCTAAAATTCCAGTTGAAATTTTTTCAAAGTCCCTTAAAAATTTTCCAATTTTTGTCCCAATTCTTCCCATTCCCATTGAAACTTTTCAAATCCCTCTCCAAAATTGTTGAAATTCTCTTGAAGCTTTTAAAATTCTCTCTAGAATTTTCAAAATCCATGTCCACATGTTTACAATTTCACGTCAAAAATGGCTAAAATTCCAGTTGAAATTTTTTCAAAGTCCCTTCAAAATTTTCCAATTTTTGTCCCAATTCTTCCCATTCCCATTGAAACTTTTCAAATCCCTCTCAAAATTGTTGAAATTCTGTTGAAGCTTTTAAAATTCTCTCTAGAATTTTCAAAATCCACTGTCCACATGTTTACAATTTCACGTCAAAAAATGGCTTAAATTCCAGTTGAAATTTTTTCAAAGTCCCTTCAAAATTTTCCAATTTTTGTCCCAATTCTTCCCATTCCCATTGAAACTTTTCAAATCCCTCTCAAAATTGTTGAAATTCTCTTGAAGCTTTTAAAATTCTCTCTAGAATTTTCAAAATCCATGTCCACATGTTTACAATTTCACGTCAAAAAATGGCTAAAATTCCAGTTGAAATTTTTTCAAAGTCCCTTCAAAATTTTCCAATTTTTGTCCCAATTCTTCCCATTCCCATTGAAACTTTTCAAAATCCCTCTCAAAATTGTTGAAATTCTCTTGAAGCTTTTAAAATTCTCTCTAGAATTTCAAAATCCATGGCCACATGTTTACAATTTCACGTCAAAAAATGGCTAAAATTCCAGTTGAAATTTTTTCAAAGTCCCTTAAAAATTTTCCAATTTTTGTCCCAATTCTTCCCATTCCCATTGAATCTTTTCAAATCCCTCTCAAAATTGTTGAAATTCTGTTGAAGCTTTTAAAATTCTCTCTAGAATTTTCAAAATCCATGTCCACATGTTTACAATTTCACGTCAAAAAATGGCTAAAATTCCAGTTGAAATTTTTTCAAAGTCCCTTAAAAATTTTCCAATTTTTGTCCCAATTCTTCCCATTCCCATTGAATCTTTTCAAATCCCTCTCAAAATTGTTGAAATTCTGTTGAAGCTTTTAAAATTCTCTCTAGAATTTTCAAAATCCATGTCCACATGTTTACAATTTCACGTCAAAAAATGGCTAAAATTCCAGTTGAAATTTTTTCAAAGTCCCTTAAAATTTTCCAATTTTTGTCCCAATTCTTCCCATTCCCATTGAATCTTTTCAAATCCCTCTCAAAATTGTTGAAATTCTGTTGAAGCTTTTAAAATTCTCTCTAGAATTTTCAAAATCCATGTCCACATGTTTACAATTTCACGTCAAAAAATGGCTAAAATTCCAGTTGAAATTTTTTCAAAGTCCCTTAAAAATTTTCCAATTTTTGTCCCAATTCTTCCCATTCCCATTGAAACTTTTCAAATCCCTCTCAAAATTGTAGAAATTCTGTTGAAGCTTTTAAAATTCTCTCTAGAATTTTCAAAATCCATGTCCACATGTTTACAATTTCACGTCAAAAAATGGCTAAAATTCCAGTTGAAATTTTTTCAAAGTCCCTGAAAAATTTTCCCATTTTTGTCCCAATTCTTCCCATTCCCATTGAAACTTTTCAAATCCCTCTCAAAATTGTTGAAATTCTCTTGAAGCTTTTAAAATTCTCTCTAGAATTTTCAAAATCCATGGCCACATGTTTACAATTTCACGTCAAAAAATGGCTAAAATTCCAGTTGAAATTTTTTCAAAGTCCCTTAAAAATTTTCCAATTTTTGTCCCAATTCTTCCCATTCCCATTGAAACTTTTCAAATCCCTCTCAAAATTGTTGAAATTCTGTTGAAGCTTTTAAAATTCTCTCTAGAATTTTCAAAATCCATGTCCACATGTTTACAATTTCACGTCAAAAAATGGCTAAAATTCCAGTTGAAATTTTTTCAAAGTCCCTTAAAAATTTTCCAATTTTTGTCCCAATTCTTCCCATTCCCATTGAAACTTTTCAAATCCCTCTCAAAATTGTTGAAATTCTCTTGAAGCTTTTAAAATTCTCTCTAGAATTTTCAAAATCCATGGCCACATGTTTACAATTTCACGTCAAAAAATGGCTAAAATTCCAGTTGAAATTTTTTCAAAGTCCCTGAAAAATTTTCCAATTTTTGTCCCAATTCTTCCCATTCCCATTGAAACTTTTCAAATCCCTCTCAAAATTGTTGAAATTCTCTTGAAGCTTTTAAAATTCTCTCTAGAATTTTCAAAATCCATGTCCACATGTTTACAATTTCACGTCAAAAAATGGCTAAAATTCCAGTTGAAATTTTTTCAAAGTCCCTTAAAAATTTTCCAATTTTTGTCCCAATTCTTCCCATTCCCATTGAAACTTTTCAAATCCCTCTCAAAATTGTGGAAATTCTGTTGAAGCTTTTAAAATTCTCTCTAGAATTTTCAAAATCCATGTCCACATGTTTACAATTTCACATAAAAAAATGGCTAAAATTCCAGTTGAAATTTTTTCAAAGTCCCTTAAAAATTTTCCAATTTTTGTCCCAATTCTTCCCATTCCCATTGAAACTTTTCAAATCCCTCTCAAAATTGTTGAAATTCTCTTGAAGCTTTTAAAATTCTCTCTAGAATTTTCAAAATCCATGTCCACATGTTTACAATTTCACGTCAAAAAATGGCTAAAATTCCAGTTGAAATTTTTTCAAAGTCCCTGAAAAATTTTCCAATTTTTGTCCCAATTCTTCCCATTCCCATTGAAACTTTTCAAATCCCTCTCAAAATTGTTGAAATTCTCTTGAAGCTTTTAAAATTCTCTCTAGAATTTTCAAAATCCATGTCCACATGTTTACAATTTCACATAAAAAAATGGCTAAAATTCCAGCTGAAATTTTTTCAAAGTCCCTTAAAAATTTTCCAATTTTTGTCCCAATTCTTCCCATTCCCATTGAAACTTTTCAAATCCCTCTCAAAATTGTTGAAATTCTCTTGAAGCTTTTAAAATTCTCTCTAGAATTTTCAAAATCCATGTCCACATGTTTACAATTTCACGTCAAAAAATGGCTAAAATTCCAGTTGAAATTTTTTCAAAGTCCCTTAAAAATTTTCCAATTTTTGTCCCAATTCTTCCCATTCCCATTGAAACTTTTCAAATCCCTCTCAAAATTGTTGAAATTCTCTTGAAGCTTTTAAAATTCTCTCTAGAATTTTCAAAATCCATGGCCACATGTTTACAATTTCACGTCAAAAAATGGCTAAAATTCCAGTTGAAATTTTTTCAAAGTCCCTTAAAAATTTTCCAATTTTTGTCCCAATTCTTCCCATTCCCATTGAATCTTTTCAAATCCCTCTCAAAATTGTTGAAATTCTGTTGAAGCTTTTAAAATTCTCTCTAGAATTTTCAAAATCCATGTCCACATGTTTACAATTTCACGTCAAAAAATGGCTAAAATTCCAGTTGAAATTTTTTCAAAGTCCCTTAAAAATTTTCCAATTTTTGTCCCAATTCTTCCCATTCCCATTGAAACTTTTCAAATCCCTCTCAAAATTGTGGAAATTCTCTTGAAGCTTTTAAAATTCTCTCTAGAATTTTCAAAATCCATGTCCACATGTTTACAATTTCACATAAAAAAATGGCTAAAATTCCAGCTGAAATTTTTTCAAAGTCCCTTAAAAATTTTCCAATTTTTGTCCCAATTCTTCCCATTCCCATTGAAACTTTTCAAATCCCTCTCAAAATTGTTGAAATTCTCTTGAAGCTTTTAAAATTCTCTCTAGAATTTTCAAAATCCATGTCCACATGTTTACAATTTCACGTCAAAAAATGGCTAAAATTCCAGTTGAAATTTTTTCAAAGTCCCTTCAAAATTTTCCAATTTTTGTCCCAATTCTTCCCATTCCCATTGAAACTTTTCAAATCCCTCTCAAAATTGTTGAAATTCTCTTGAAGCTTTTAAAATTCTCTCTAGAATTTTCAAAATCCATGGCCACATGTTTACAATTTCACGTCAAAAAATGGCTAAAATTCCAGTTGAAATTTTTTCAAAGTCCCTTAAAAATTTTCCAATTTTTGTCCCAATTCTTCCCATTCCCATTGAATCTTTTCAAATCCCTCTCAAAATTGTTGAAATTCTGTTGAAGCTTTTAAAATTCTCTCTAGAATTTTCAAAATCCATGTCCACATGTTTACAATTTCACGTCAAAAAATGGCTAAAATTCCAGTTGAAATTTTTTCAAAGTCCCTTAAAAATTTTCCAATTTTTGTCCCAATTCTTCCCATTCCCATTGAAACTTTTCAAATCCCTCTCAAAATTGTTGAAATTCTCTTGAAGCTTTTAAAATTCTCTCTAGAATTTTCAAAATCCATGTCCACATGTTTACAATTTCACGTCAAAAAATGGCTAAAATTCCAGTTGAAATTTTTTCAAAGTCCCTTAAAAATTTTCCAATTTTTGTCCCAATTCTTCCCATTCCCATTGAAACTTTTCAAATCCCTCTCAAAATTGTTGAAATTCTGTTGAAGCTTTTAAAATTCTCTCTAGAATTTTCAAAATCCATGTCCACATGTTTACAATTTCACGTCAAAAAATGGCTAAAATTCCAGTTGAAATTTTTTCAAAGTCCCTTAAAAATTTTCCAATTTTTGTCCCAATTCTTCCCATTCCCATTGAAACTTTTCAAATCCCTCTCAAAATTGTTGAAATTCTCTTGAAGCTTTTAAAATTCTCTCTAGAATTTTCAAAATCCATGTCCACATGTTTACAATTTCACGTCAAAAAATGGCTAAAATTCCAGTTGAAATTTTTTCAAAGTCCCTTAAAAATTTTCCAATTTTTGTCCCAATTCTTCCCATTCCCATTGAAACTTTTCAAATCCCTCTCAAAATTGTTGAAATTCTCTTGAAGCTTTTAAAATTCTCTCTAGAATTTTCAAAATCCATGTCCACATGTTTACAATTTCACATAAAAAAATGGCTAAAATTCCAGCTGAAATTTTTTCAAAGTCCCTTAAAAATTTTCCAATTTTTGTCCCAATTCTTCCCATTCCCATTGAAACTTTTCAAATCCCTCTCAAAATTGTTGAAATTCTCTTGAAGCTTTTAAAATTCTCTCTAGAATTTTCAAAATCCATGTCCACATGTTTACAATTTCACATAAAAAAATGGCTAAAATTCCAGCTGAAATTTTTTCAAAGTCCCTTAAAAATTTTCCAATTTTTGTCCCAATTCTTCCCATTCCCATTGAAACTTTTCAAATCCCTCTCAAAATTGTTGAAATTCTCTTGAAGCTTTTAAAATTCTCTCTAGAATTTTCAAAATCCATGTCCACATGTTTACAATTTCACGTCAAAAAATGGCTAAAATTCCAGTTGAAATTTTTTCAAAGTCCCTTAAAAATTTTCCAATTTTTGTCCCAATTCTTCCCATTCCCATTGAAACTTTTCAAATCCCTCTCAAAATTGTTGAAATTCTGTTGAAGCTTTTAAAATTCTCTCTAGAATTTTCAAAATCCATGTCCACATGTTTACAATTTCACGTCAAAAAATGGCTAAAATTCCAGTTGAAATTTTTTCAAAGTCCCTTAAAAATTTTCCAATTTTTGTCCCAATTCTTCCCATTCCCATTGAAACTTTTCAAATCCCTCTCAAAATTGTTGAAATTCTCTTGAAGCTTTTAAAATTCTCTCTAGAATTTTCAAAATCCATGTCCACATGTTTACAATTTCACGTCAAAAAATGGCTAAAATGCCAGTTGAAATTTTTTCAAAGTCCCTTAAAAATTTTCCAATTTTTGTCCCAATTCTTCCCATTCCCATTGAAACTTTTCAAATCCCTCTCAAAATTGTTGAAATTCTGTTGAAGCTTTTAAAATTCTCTCTAGAATTTTCAAAATCCATGTCCACATGTTTACAATTTCACGTCAAAAAATGGCTAAAATTCCAGTTGAAATTTTTTCAAAGTCCCTTAAAAATTTTCCAATTTTTGTCCCAATTCTTCCCATTCCCATTGAAACTTTTCAAATCCCTCTCAAAATTGTTGAAATTCTCTTGAAGCTTTTAAAATTCTCTCTAGAATTTTCAAAATCCATGTCCACATGTTTACAATTTCACGTCAAAAAATGGCTAAAATTCCAGTTGAAATTTTTTCAAAGTCCCTTAAAAATTTTCCAATTTTTGTCCCAATTCTTCCCATTCCCATTGAAACTTTTCAAATCCCTCTCAAAATTGTGGAAATTCTGTTGAAGCTTTTAAAATTCTCTCTAGAATTTTCAAAATCCATGTCCACATGTTTACAATTTCACGTCAAAAAATGGCTAAAATTCCAGTTGAAATTTTTTCAAAGTCCCTTAAAAATTTTCCAATTTTTGTCCCAATTCTTCCCATTCCCATTGAAACTTTTCAAATCCCTCTCAAAATTGTTGAAATTCTCTTGAAGCTTTTAAAATTCTCTCTAGAATTTTCAAAATCCATGTCCACATGTTTACAATTTCACGTCAAAAAATGGCTAAAATTCCAGTTGAAAATTTTTCAAAGTCCCTTAAAAATTTTCCAATTTTTGTCCCAATTCTTCCCATTCCCATTGAAACTTTTCAAATCCCTCTCAAAATTGTTGAAATTCTCTTGAAGCTTTTAAAATTCTCTCTAGAATTTTCAAAATCCATGGCCACATGTTTACAATTTCACGTCAAAAAATTGCTAAAATTCCAGTTGAAATTTTTTCAAAGTCCCTTAAAAATTTTCCAATTTTTGTCCCAATTCTTCCCATTCCCATTGAAACTTTTCAAATCCCTCTCAAAATTGTTGAAATTCTCTTGAAGCTTTTAAAATTCTCTCTAGAATTTTCAAAATCCATGTCCACATGTTTACAATTTCACGTCAAAAAATGGCTAAAATTCCAGTTGAAATTTTTTCAAAGTCCCTTAAAAGTTTTCCAATTTTTGTCCCAATTCTTCCCATTCCCATTGAAACTTTTCAAATCCCTCTCCAAATTGTTGAAATTCTGTTGAAGCTTTTAAAATTCTCTCTAGAATTTTCAAAATCCATGGCCACATGTTTACAATTTCACGTCAAAAAATGGCTAAAATTCCAGTTGAAATTTTTTCAAAGTCCCTTAAAAATTTTCCAATTTTTGTCCCAATTCTTCCCATTCCCATTGAAACTTTTCAAATCCCTCTCAAAATTGTGGAAATTCTGTTGAAGCTTTTAAAATTCTCTCTAGAATTTTCAAAATCCATGTCCACATGTTTACAATTTCACGTCAAAAAATGGCTAAAATTCCAGTTGAAATTTTTTCAAAGTCCCTTAAAAATTTTCCAATTTTTGTCCCAATTCTTCCCATTCCCATTGAAACTTTTCAAATCCCTCTCAAAATTGTTGAAATTCTCTTGAAGCTTTTAAAATTCTCTCTAGAATTTTCAAAATCCATGTCCACATGTTTACAATTTCACGTCAAAAAATGGCTAAAATGCCAGTTGAAATTTTTTCAAAGTCCCTTAAAAATTTTCCAATTTTTGTCCCAATTCTTCCCATTCCCATTGAAACTTTTCAAATCCCTCTCAAAATTGTGGAAATTCTGTTGAAGCTTTTAAAATTCTCTCTAGAATTTTCAAAATCCATGTCCACATGTTTACAATTTCACGTCAAAAAATGGCTAAAATTCCTGTTGAAATTTTTTCAAAGTCCCTTAAAAATTTTCCAATTTTTGTCCCAATTCTTCCCATTCCCATTGAAACTTTTCAAATCCCTCTCAAAATTGTTGAAATTCTGTTGAAGCTTTTAAAATTCTCTCTAGAATTTTCAAAATCCATGGCCACATGTTTACAATTTCACGTCAAAAAATGGCTAAAATTCCAGTTGAAATTTTTTCAAAGTCCCTTAAAAATTTTCCAATTTTTGTCCCAATTCTTCCCATTCCCATTGAAACTTTTCAAATCCCTCTCAAAATTGTTGAAATTCTCTTGAAGCTTTTAAAATTCTCTCTAGAATTTTCAAAATCCATGTCCACATGTTTACAATTTCACATCAAAAAATGGCTAAAATTCCAGTTGAAATTTTTTCAAAGTCCCTTAAAAATTTTCCAATTTTTGTCCTAATTCTTCCCATTCCCATTGAAACTTTCAAATCCCTCTCAAAATTGTTGAAATTCTGTTGAAGCTTTTAAAATTCTCTCTAGAATTTTCAAAATCCATGGCCACATGTTTACAATTTCACGTCAAAAAATGGCTAAAATTCCAGTTGCAATTTTTTCAAAGTCCCTTAAAAATTTTCCATTTTTGTCCCAATTCTTCCCATTCCCATTGAAACTTTTCAAATCCATCTCAAAATTGTTGAAATTCTCTTGAAGCTTTTAAAATTCTCTCTAGAATTTTCAAAATCCATGTCCACATGTTTACAATTTCACGTCAAAAATGGCTAAAGTTCCAGTTGAAATTTTTTTCAAAGTCCCTTAAAAATTTTCCAATTTTTGTCCCAATTCTTCCCATTCCCATGGAAACTTTTCAAATCCCTCTCAGAATTGTTGAAATTCTGTTGAAGCTTTTAAAATTCTCTCTAGAATTTTCAAAATCCATGTCCACATGTTTACAATTTCACGTCAAAAAATTGCTAAAATTCCAGTTGAAATTTTTTCAAAGTCCTTAAAAATTTTCCAATTTTTGTCCCAGTTCTTCCCATTCCCATTGAAACTTTTCAAATCCCTCTCAAAATTGTTGAAATTCTCTTGAAGCTTTTAAAATTCTCTCTAGAATTTTCAAAATCCATGTCCACATGTTTACAATTTCACGTCAAAAAAATGGCTAAAATTCCAGTTGAAAATGTTTTCAAAGTCCCTTAAAAATTTTCCAATTTTTGTCCCAATTCTTCCCATTCCCATTGAAACTTTTCAAATCCCTCTCAAAATTGTGGAAATTCTGTTGAAGCTTTTAAAATTCTCTCTAGAATTTTCAAAATCCATGTCCACATGTTTACAATTTCACATAAAAAAATTGCTAAAATTCCAGTTGAAATTTTTTCAAAGTCCCTTAAAAATTTTCCAATTTTTGTCCCAATTCTTCCCATTCCCATTGAAACTTTTCAAATCCCTCTCAAAATTGTTGAAATTCTCTTGAAGCTTTTTAAAATTCTCTCTAGAATTTTCAAAATCCATGTCCACATGTTTACAATTTCACGTCAAAAAATGGCTAAAATTCCAGTTGAAATTTTTTCAAAGTCCCTTAAAAATTTTCCAATTTTTGTCCCAATTCTTCCCATTCCCATTGAAACTTTTCAAATCCCTCTCAAAATTGTGGAAATTCTCTTGAAGCTTTTAAAATTCTCTCTAGAATTTTCAAAATCCATGTCCACATGTTTACAATTTCACGTCAAAAAATGGCTAAAATTCCAGTTGAAATTTTTTCAAAGTCCCTTAAAAATTTTCCAATTTTTGTCCCAATTCTTCCCATTCCCATTGAAACTTTTCAAATCCCTCTCAAAATTGTTGAAATTCTCTTGAAGCTTTTAAAATTCTCTCTAGAATTTTCAAAATCCATGTCCACATGTTTACAATTTCACGTCAAAAAATGGCTAAAATTCCAGTTGAAATTTTTTCAAAGTCCCTTAAAAATTTTCCAATTTTTGTCCCAATTCTTCCCATTCCCATTGAAACTTTTCAAATCCCTCTCAAAATTGTTGAAATTCTGTTGAAGCTTTTAAAATTCTCTCTAGAATTTTCAAAATCCATGTCCACATGTTTACAATTTCACGTCAAAAAATGGCTAAAATGCCAGTTGAAATTTTTTCAAAGTCCCTTAAAAATTTTCCAATTTTTGTCCCAATTCTTCCCATTCCCATTGAAACTTTTCAAATCCCTCTCAAAATTGTTGAAATTCTGTTGAAGCTTTTAAAATTCTCTCTAGAATTTTCAAAATCCATGTCCACATGTTTACAATTTCACGTCAAAAAATGGCTAAAATTCCAGTTGAAATTTTTTCAAAGTCCCTTAAAAATTTTCCAATTTTTGTCCCAATTCTTCCCATTCCCATTGAAACTTTTCAAATCCCTCTCAAAATTGTTGAAATTCTCTTGAAGCTTTTAAAATTCTCTCTAGAATTTTCAAAATCCATGTCCACATGTTTACAATTTCACGTCAAAAAATGGCTAAAATTCCAGTTGAAATTTTTTCAAAGTCCCTTAAAAATTTTCCAATTTTTGTCCCAATTCTTCCCATTCCCATTGAAACTTTTCAAATCCCTCTCAAAATTGTTGAAATTCTCTTGAAGCTTTTAAAATTCTCTCTAGAATTTTCAAAATCCATGGCCACATGTTTACAATTTCACATAAAAAAATGGCTAAAATTCCAGTTGAAATTTTTTCAAAGTCCCTTAAAAATTTTCCAATTTTTGTCCCAATTCTTCCCATTCCCATTGAAACTTTTCAAATCCCTCTCAAAATTGTGGAAATTCTCTTGAAGCTTTTAAAATTCTCTCTAGAATTTTCAAAATCCATGTCCACATGTTTACAATTTCACGTCAAAAAATGGCTAAAATTCCAGTTGAAAATTTTTCAAAGTCCCTTAAAAATTTTCCAATTTTTGTCCCAATTCTTCCCATTCCCATTGAAACTTTTCAAATCCCTCTCAAAATTGTTGAAATTCTCTTGAAGCTTTTAAAATTCTCTCTAGAATTTTCAAAATCCATGTCCACATGTTTACAATTTCACATAAAAAAATGGCTAAAATTCCAGTTGAAATTTTTTCAAAGTCCCTTAAAAATTTTCCAATTTTTGTCCCAATTCTTCCCATTCCCATTGAAACTTTTCAAATCCCTCTCAAAATTGTTGAAATTCTCTTGAAGCTTTTAAAATTCTCTCTAGAATTTTCAAAATCCATGGCCACATGTTTACAATTTCACGTCAAAAAATGGCTAAAATTCCAGTTGAAATTTTTTCAAAGTCCCTTAAAAATTTTCCAATTTTTGTCCCAATTCTTCCCATTCCCATTGAAACTTTTCAAATCCCTCTCAAAATTGTTGAAATTCTCTTGAAGCTTTTAAAATTCTCTCTAGAATTTTCAAAATCCATGTCCACATGTTTACAATTTCACGTCAAAAAATGGCTAAAATTCCAGTTGAAATTTTTTCAAAGTCCCTTAAAAATTTTCCAATTTTTGTCCCAATTCTTCCCATTCCCATTGAAACTTTTCAAATCCCTCTCAAAATTGTGGAAATTCTCTTGAAGCTTTTAAAATTCTCTCTAGAATTTTCAAAATCCATGTCCACATGTTTACAATTTCACGTAAAAAAATGGCTAAAATTCCAGTTGAAATTTTTTCAAAGTCCCTTAAAAATTTTCCAATTTTTGTCCCAATTCTTCCCATTCCCATTGAAACTTTTCAAATCCCTCTCAAAATTGTTGAAATTCTCTTGAAGCTTTTAAAATTCTCTCTAGAATTTTCAAAATCCATGTCCACATGTTTACAATTTCACGTCAAAAAATGGCTAAAATGCCAGTTGAAATTTTTTCAAAGTCCCTTCAAAATTTTCCAATTTTTGTCCCAATTCTTCCCATTCCCATTGAAACTTTTCAAATCCCTCTCAAAATTGTGGAAATTCTCTTGAAGCTTTTAAAATTCTCTCTAGAATTTTCAAAATCCATGGCCACATGTTTACAATTTCACGTCAAAAAATGGCTAAAATTCCAGTTGCAATTTTTTCAAAGTCCCTTAAAAATTTTCCATTTTTGTCCCAATTCTTCCCATTCCCATTGAAACTTTTCAAATCCATCTCAAAATTGTTGAAATTCTCTTGAAGCTTTTAAAATTCTCTCTAGAATTTTCAAAATCCATGTCCACATGTTTACAATTTCACGTCAAAAAATGGCTAAAGTTCCAGTTGAAATTTTTTCAAAGTCCCTTCAAAATTTTCCAATTTTTGTCCCAATTCTTCCCATTCCCATGGAAACTTTTCAAATCCCTCTCAGAATTGTTGAAATTCTGTTGAAGCTTTTAAAATTCTCTCTAGAATTTTCAAAATCCATGTCCACATGTTTACAATTTCACGTCAAAAAATGGCTAAAATTCCAGTTGAAATTTTTTCAAAGTCCCTTAAAAATTTTCCAATTTTTGTCCCAATTCTTCCCATTCCCATTGAAACTTTTCAAATCCCTCTCAAAATTGTTGAAATTCTCTTGAAGCTTTTAAAATTCTCTCTAGAATTTTCAAAATCCATGGCCACATGTTTACAATTTCACGTCAAAAAATGGCTAAAATTCCAGTTGAAATGTTTTCAAAGTCCCTTAAAAATTTTCCAATTTTTGTCCCAATTCTTCCCATTCCCATTGAAACTTTTCAAATCCCTCTCAAAATTGTTGAAATTCTCTTGAAGCTTTTAAAATTCTCTCTAGAATTTTCAAAATCCATGTCCACATGTTTACAATTTCACGTCAAAAAATGGCTAAAATTCCAGTTGCAATTTTTTCAAAGTCCCTTAAAAATTTTCCAATTTTTGTCCCAATTCTTCCCATTCCCATTGAAACTTTTCAAATCCCTCTCAAAATTGTTGAAATTCTCTTGAAGCTTTTAAAATTCTCTCTAGAATTTTCAAAATCCATGTCCACATGTTTACAATTTCACGTAACAAAATGGCTAAAATTCCAGTTGAAATTTTTTCAAAGTCCCTTAAAAATTTTCCAATTTTTGTCCCAATTCTTCCCATTCCCATTGAAACTTTTCAAATCCCTCTCAAAATTGTTGAAATTCTCTTGAAGCTTTTAAAATTCTCTCTAGAATTTTCAAAATCCATGTCCACATGTTTACAATTTCACGTCAAAAAATGGCTAAAATTCCAGTTGAAATTTTTTCAAAGTCCCTTAAAAATTTTCCAATTTTTGTCCCAATTCTTCCCATTCCCATTGAAACTTTTCAAATCCCTCTCAAAATTGTTGAAATTCTCTTGAAGCTTTTAAAATTCTCTCTAGAATTTTCAAAATCCATGTCCACATGTTTACAATTTCACGTCAAAAAATGGCTAAAATTCCAGTTGAAATTTTTTCAAAGTCCCTTAAAAATTTTCCAATTTTTGTCCCAAATCTTCCCATTCCCATTGAAACTTTTCAAATCCCTCTCAAAATTGTGGAAATTCTCTTGAAGCTTTTAAAATTCTCTCTAGAATTTTCAAAATCCATGTCCACATGTTTACAATTTCACGTCAAAAAATGGCTAAAATTCCAGTTGAAATTTTTTCAAAGTCCCTTAAAAATTTTCCAATTTTTGTCCCAATTCTTCCCATTCCCATTGAAACTTTTCAAATCCCTCTCAAAATTGTTGAAATTCTGTTGAAGCTTTTAAAATTCTCTCTAGAATTTTCAAAATCCATGGCCACATGTTTACAATTTCACGTCAAAAAATGGCTAAAATTCCAGTTGAAATTTTTTCAAAGTCCCTGAAAAATTTTCCAATTTTTGTCCCAATTCTTCCCATTCCCATTGAAACTTTTCAAATCCCTCTCAAAATTGTTGAAATTCTGTTGAAGCTTTTAAAATTCTCTCTAGAATTTTCAAAATCCATGTCCACATGTTTACAATTTCACGTCAAAAAATGGCTAAATTCCAGTTGCAATTTTTTCAAAGTCCCTTAAAAATTTTCCATTTTTGTCCCAATTCTTCCCATTCCCATTGAAACTTTTCAAATCCATCTCAAAATTGTTGAAATTCTGTTGAAGCTTTTAAAATTCTCTCTAGAATTTTCAAAATCCACTTCAACATGTTTACAATTTCACGTCAAAAAATTGCTAAAATTCCAGTTGAAATTTTTTCAAAGTCCCTTAAAAATTTTCCAATTTTTGTCCCAATTCTTCCCATTCCCATGGAAACTTTTCAAATCCCTCTCAGAATTGTTGAAAGTCTGTTGAAGCTTTTAAAATTCTCTCTAGAATTTTCAAAATCCATGTCCACATGTTTACAATTTCACGTCAAAAAATGGCTAAAATTCCAGTTGAAATTTTTTCAAAGTCCCTTAAAAATTTTCCAATTTTTGTCCCAATTCTTCCCATTCCCATTGAAACTTTTCAAATCCCTCTCAAAATTGTTGAAATTCTCTTGAAGCTTTTAAAATTCTCTCTAGAATTTTCAAAATCCATGTCCACATGTTTACAATTTCACGTCAAAAAATTGCTAAAATTCCAGTTGAAATTTTTTCAAAGTCCCTTAAAAATTTTCCAATTTTTGTCCCAATTCTTCCCATTCCCATTGAAACTTTTCAAATCCCTCTCAAAATTGTTGAAATTCTGTTGAAGCTTTTAAAATTCTCTCTAGAATTTTCAAAATCCATGGCCACATGTTTACAATTTCACATAAAAAAATTGCTAAAATTCCAGTTGAAATTTTTTCAAAGTCCCTTAAAAATTTTCCAATTTGTCCCAATTCTTCCCATTCCCATTGAAACTTTTCAAATCCCTCTCAAAATTGTTGAAATTCTCTTGAAGCTTTTAAAATTCTCTCTAGAATTTTCAAAATCCATGTCCACATGTTTACAATTTCACGTAAAAAAAATGGCTAAAATTCCAGTTGAAATTTTTTCAAAGTCCCTTAAAAATTTTCCAATTTTTGTCCCAATTCTTCCCATTCCCATTGATACTTTTCAAATCCCTCTCAAAATTGTTGAAATTCTGTTGAAGCTTTTAAAATTCTCTCTAGAATTTTCAAAATCCATGTCTACATGTTTACAATTTCACGTAAAAAAATGGCTAAATTTCCAGTTGAAATTTTTTCAAAGTCCCTTAAAAATTTTCCAATTTTTGTCCCAATTCTTCCCATTCCCATTGAAACTTTTCAAATCCCTCTCAAAATTGTGGAAATTCTCTTGAAGCTTTTAAAATTCTCTCTAGAATTTTCAAAATCCATGTCCACATGTTTACAATTTCACGTCAAAAAATGGCTAAAATTCCAGTTGAAATTTTTTCAAAGTCCCTTAAAAATTTTCCAATTTTTGTCCCAATTCTTCCCATTCCCCTTGAATCTTTTCAAATCCCTCTCAAAATTGTGGAAATTCTGTAGAAGCTTTTAAAATTCTCTCTAGAATTTTCAAAATCCATGTCCACATGTTTACAATTTCACATAAAAAAATGGCTAAAATTCCAGTTGAAATTTTTTCAAAGTCCCTTAAAAATTTTCCAATTTTTGTCCCAATTCTTCCCATTCCCATTGAAACTTTTCAAATCCCTCTCAAAATTGTTGAAATTCTGTTGAAGCTTTTAAAATTCTCTCTAGAATTTTCAAAATCCATGGCCACATGTTTACAATTTCACGTCAAAAAATGGCTAAAATTCCAGTTGAAATTTTTTCAAAGTCCCTTAAAAATTTTCCAATTTTTGTCCCAATTCTTCCCATTCCCATTGAAACTTTTCAAATCCCTCTCAAAATTGTTGAAATTCTCTTGAAGCTTTTAAAATTCTCTCTAGAATTTTCAAAATCCATGTCCACATGTTTACAATTTCACATCAAAAAATGGCTAAAATTCCAGTTGAAATTTTTTCAAAGTCCCTTAAAAATTTTCCAATTTTTGTCCCAATTCTTCCCATTCCCATTGAAACTTTTCAAATCCCTCTCAAAATTGTTGAAATTCTGTTGAAGCTTTTAAAATTCTCTCTAGAATTTTCAAAATCCATGGCCACATGTTTACAATTTCACGTCAAAAAATGGCTAAAATTCCAGTTGAAATTTTTTCAAAGTCCCTTAAAAATTTTCCATTTTTGGCCCAATTCTTCCCATTCCCATTGAAACTTTTCAAATCCATCTCAAAATTGTTGAAATTCTGTTGAAGCTTTTAAAATTCTCTCTAGAATTTTCAAAATCCACTTCATCATGTTTACAATTTCACGCCAAAAAAATGCTAAAATTCCAGTTGAAATTTTTTCAAAGTCCCTTAAAAATTTTCCAATTTTTGTCCCAATTCTTCCCATTCCCATTGAAACTTTTCAAATCCCTCTCAGAATTGTTGAAATTCTGTTGAAGCTTTTAAAATTCTCTCTAGAATTTTCAAAATCCATGTCCACATGTTTACAATTTCACGTCAAAAAATGGCTAAAATTCCAGTTGAAATTTTTTCAAAGTCCCTTAAAAATTTTCCAATTTTTGTCCCAATTCTTCCCATTCCAATTGAAACTTTTCAAATCCCTCTCAAAATTGTTGAAATTCTCTTGAAGCTTTTAAAATTCTCTCTAGAATTTTCAAAATCCATGTCCACATGTTTACAATTTCACGTCAAAAAATGGCTAAAATGCCAGTTGAAATTTTTTCAAAGTCCCTTAAAAATTTTCCCATTTTTGTCCCAATTCTTCCCATTCCCATTGAAACTTTTCAAATCCCTCTCAAAATTGTTGAAATTCTCTTGAAGCTTTTAAAATTCTCTCTAGAATTTTCAAAATCCATGTCCACATGTTTACAATTTCACATAAAAAAATGGCTAAAATTCCAGTTGAAATTTTTTCAAAGTCCCTTAAAAATTTTCCAATTTTTGTCCCAATTCTTCCCATTCCCATTGAAACTTTTCAAATCCCTCTCAAAATTGTTGAAATTCTCTTGAAGCTTTTAAAATTCTCTCTAGAATTTTCAAAATCCATGTCCACATGTTTACAATTTCACGTCAAAAAATGGCTAAAATTCCAGTTGAAATTTTTTCAAAGTCCCTTAAAAATTTTCCAATTTTTGTCCCAATTCTTCCCATTCCCATTGAAACTTTTCAAATCCCTCTCAAAATTGTGGAAATTCTGTTGAAGCTTTTAAAATTCTCTCTAGAATTTTCAAAATCCACTTCATCATGTTTACAATTTCACATAAAAAAATTGCTAAAATTCCAGTTGAAATTTTTTCAAAGTCCCTTAAAAATTTTCCAATTTTTGTCCCAATTCTTCCCATTCCCATTGAAACTTTTCAAATCCCTCTCAACATTGTTGAAATTCTCTTGAAGCTTTTAAAATTCTCTCTAGAATTTTCAAAATCCATGTCCACATGTTTACAATTTCACGTAAAAAAAATGCTAAAATTCCAGTTGAAATTTTTTCAAAGTCCCTGAAAAATTTTCCAATTTTTGTCCCAATTCTTCCCATTCCCATTGATACTTTTCAAATCCCTCTCAAAATTGTTGAAATTCTGTTGAAGCTTTTAAAATTCTCTCTAGAATTTTCAAAATCCATGTCCACATGTTTACAATTTCACGTAAAAAAATGGCTAAATTTCCAGTTGAAATTTTTTCAAAGTCCCTTAAAAATTTTCCAATTTTTGTCCCAATTCTTCCCATTCCCATTGAAACTTTTCAAATCCCTCTCAAAATTGTTGAAATTCTCTTGAAGCTTTTAAAATTCTCTCTAGAATTTTCAAAATCCATGTCCACATGTTTACAATTTCACGTCAAAAAATGGCTAAAATTCCAGTTGAAATTTTTTCAAAGTCCCTTAAAAATTTTCCAATTTTTGTCCCAATTCTTCCCATTCCCATTGAAACTTTTCAAATCCCTCTCAAAATTGTTGAAATTCTCTTGAAGCTTTTAAAATTCTCTCTAGAATTTTCAAAATCCACTTCAACATGTTTACAATTTCACGTCAAAAAATTGCTAAAATTCCAGTTGAAATTTTTTCAAAGTCCCTTAAAAATTTTCCAATTTTTGTCCCAATTCTTCCCATTCCCATTGAAACTTTTCAAATCCCTCTCAAAATTGTTGAAATTCTCTTGAAGCTTTTAAAATTCTCTCTAGAATTTTCAAAATCCATGTCCACATGTTTACAATTTCACGTCAAAAAATGGCTAAAATTCCAGTTGAAATTTTTTCAAAGTCCCTTCAAAATTTTCCAATTTTTGTCCCAATTCTTCCCATTCCCATTGAAACTTTTCAAATCCCTCTCAAAATTGTTGAAATTCTCTTGAAGCTTTTAAAATTCTCTCTAGAATTTTCAAAATCCATGTCCACATGTTTACAATTTCACGTCAAAAAATGGCTAAAATTCCAGTTGAAATTTTTTCAAAGTCCCTTAAAAATTTTCCAATTTTTGTCCCAATTCTTCCCATTCCCATTGAAACTTTTCAAATCCCTCTCAAAATTGTTGAAATTCTGTTGAAGCTTTTAAAATTCTCTCTAGAATTTTCAAAATCCATGTCCACATGTTTACAATTTCACGTCAAAAAATGGCTAAAATTCCAGTTGAAATTTTTTCAAAGTCCCTTAAAAATTTTCCAATTTTTGTCCCAATTCTTCCCATTCCCATGGAAACTTTTCAAATCCCTCTCAAAATTGTGGAAATTCTGTTGAAGCTTTTAAAATTCTCTCTAGAATTTTCAAAATCCATGGCCACATGTTTACAATTTCACATAAAAAAATTGCTAAAATTCCAGCTGAAATTTTTTCAAAGTCCCTGAAAAATTTTCCAATTTGTCCCAATTCTTCCCATTCCCATTGAAACTTTTCAAATCCCTCTCAAAATTGTTGAAATTCTCTTGAAGCTTTTAAAATTCTCTCTAGAATTTTCAAAATCCATGTCCACATGTTTACAATTTCACGTCAAAAATGGCTAAAATTCCAGTTGAAATTTTTTCAAAGTCCCTTAAAAATTTTCCAATTTTTGTCCCAATTCTTCCCATTCCCATTGAATCTTTTCAAATCCCTCTCAAAATTGTTGAAATTCTGTTGAAGCTTTTAAAATTCTCTCTAGAATTTTCAAAATCCACTTCAACATGTTTACAATTTCACGTCAAAAAATGGCTAAAATTCCAGTTGAAATTTTTTCAAAGTCCCTTAAAAATTTTCCAATATTTGTCCCAATTCTTCCCATTCCCATTGAAACTTTTCAAATCCCTCTCAAAATTGTTGAAATTCTCTTGAAGCTTTTAAAATTCTCTCTAGAATTTTCAAAATCCATGTCCACATGTTTACAATTTCACGTCAAAAAATGGCTAAAATTCCAGTTGAAATTTTTTCAAAGTCCCTTAAAAATTTTCCAATTTTTGTCCCAATTCTTCCCATTCCCATTGAAACTTTTCAAATCCCTCTCAAAATTGTGGAAATTCTGTTGAAGCTTTTAAAATTCTCTCTAGAATTTTCAAAATCCATGTCCACATGTTTACAATTTCACATAAAAAAATGGCTAAAATTCCAGTTGAAATTTTTTCAAAGTCCCTTAAAAATTTTCCAATTTTTGTCCCAATTCTTCCCATTCCCATTGAAACTTTTCAAACCCCTCTCAAAATTGTGGAAATTCTGTTGAAGCTTTTAAAATTCTCTCTAGAATTTTCAAAATCCATGTCCACATGTTTACAATTTCACATAAAAAAATTGCTAAAATTCCAGTTGAAATTTTTCAAAGTCCCTTAAAAATTTTCCAATTTTCGTCCCAATTCTTCCCATTCCCATTGAAACTTTTCAAATCCCTCTCAAAATTGTTGAAATTCTGTTGAAGCTTTTAAAATTCTCTCTAGAATTTTCAAAATCCATGTCCACATGTTTACAATTTCACATAAAAAAATGGCTAAAATTCCAGTTGAAATTTTTTCAAAGTCCCTGAAAAATTTTCCAATTTTTGTCCCAATTCTTCCCATTCCCATTGAAACTTTTCAAATCCCTCTCAAAATTGTTGAAATTCTGTTGAAGCTTTTAAAATTCTCTCTAGAATTTTCAAAATCCATGTCCACATGTTTACAATTTCACGTCAAAAAATGGCTAAAATTCCAGTTGAAATTTTTTCAAAGTCCCTTAAAAATTTTCCAATTTTTGTCCCAATTCTTCCCATTCCCATTGAAACTTTTCAAATCCCTCTCAAAATTGTTGAAATTCTCTTGAAGCTTTTAAAATTCTCTCTAGAATTTTCAAAATCCATGGCCACATGTTTACAATTTCACGTCAAAAAATGGCTAAAATTCCAGTTGAAATTTTTTCAAAGTCCCTTAAAAATTTTCCAATTTTTGTCCCAATTCTTCCCATTCCCATTGAAACTTTTCAAATCCCTCTCAAAATTGTTGAAATTCTCTTGAAGCTTTTAAAATTCTCTCTAGAATTTTCAAAATCCATGGCCACATGTTTACAATTTCACGTCAAAAAATGGCTAAAATTCCAGTTGAAATTTTTTCAAAGTCCCTGAAAAATTTTCCAATTTTTGTCCCAATTCTTCCCATTCCCATTGAAACTTTTCAAATCCCTCTCAAAATTGTTGAAATTCTCTTGAAGCTTTTAAAATTCTCTCTAGAATTTTCAAAATCCATGTCCACATGTTTACAATTTCACATAAAAAAATGGCTAAAATTCCAGTTGAAATTTTTTCAAAGTCCCTGAAAAATTTTCCAATTTTTGTCCCAATTCTTCCCATTCCCATTGAAACTTTTCAAATCCCTCTCAAAATTGTTGAAATTCTGTTGAAGCTTTTAAAATTCTCTCTAGAATTTTCAAAATCCATGTCCACATGTTTACAATTTCACGTCAAAAAATGGCTAAAATTCCAGTTGAAATTTTTTCAAAGTCCCTTAAAAATTTTCCAATTTTTGTCCCAATTCTTCCCATTCCCATTGAAACTTTTCAAATCCCTCTCAAAATTGTTGAAATTCTCTTGAAGCTTTTAAAATTCTCTCTAGAATTTTCAAAATCCATGGCCACATGTTTACAATTTCACGTCAAAAAATGGCTAAAATTCCAGTTGAAATTTTTTCAAAGTCCCTGAAAAATTTTCCAATTTTTGTCCCAATTCTTCCCATTCCCATTGAATCTTTTCAAATCCCTCTCAAAATTGTGGAAATTCTGTTGAAGCTTTTAAAATTCTCTCTAGAATTTTCAAAATCCATGTCCACATGTTTACAATTTCACGTCAAAAAATGGCTAAAATTCCAGTTGAAATTTTTTCAAAGTCCCTTAAAAATTTTCCAATTTTTGTCCCAATTCTTCCCATTCCCATTGAAACTTTTCAAATCCCTCTCAAAATTGTTGAAATTCTGTTGAAGCTTTTAAAATTCTCTCTAGAATTTTCAAAATCCATGTCCACATGTTTACAATTTCACGTCAAAAAATGGCTAAAATTCCAGTTGAAATTTTTTCAAAGTCCCTTAAAAATTTTCCAATTTTTGTCCCAATTCTTCCCATTCCCATTGAAACTTTTCAAATCCCTCTCAAAATTGTGGAAATTCTCTTGAAGCTTTTAAAATTCTCTCTAGAATTTTCAAAATCCATGTCCACATGTTTACAATTTCACGTCAAAAAATGGCTAAAATTCCAGTTGAAATTTTTTCAAAGTCCCTTAAAAATTTTCCAATTTTTGTCCCAATTCTTCCCATTCCCATTGAAACTTTTCAAATCCCTCTCAAAATTGTTGAAATTCTGTTGAAGCTTTTAAAATTCTCTCTAGAATTTTCAAAATCCATGGCCACATGTTTACAATTTCACGTCAAAAAATGGCTAAAATTCCAGTTGAAATTTTTTCAAAGTCCCTTAAAAATTTTCCAATTTTTGTCCCAATTCTTCCCATTCCCATGGAAACTTTTCAAATCCCTCTCAGAATTGTTGAAATTCTTTGAAGCTTTTAAAATTCTCTCTAGAATTTTCAAAATCCATGTCCACATGTTTACAATTTCACGTCAAAAAATTGCTAAAATTCCAGTTGAAATTTTTTCAAAGTCCCTTAAAAATTTTCCAATTTTTGTCCCAATTCTTCCCATTCCCATTGAAACTTTTCAAATCCCTCTCAAAATTGTTGAAATTCTCTTGAAGCTTTTAAAATTCTCTCTAGAATTTTCAAAATCCACTTCAACATGTTTACAATTTCACGTCAAAAAATGGCTAAAATTCCAGTTGAAATTTTTTCAAAGTCCCTTAAAAATTTTCCAATTTTTGTCCCAATTCTTCCCATTCCCATTGAAACTTTTCAAATCCCTCTCAAAATTGTTGAAATTCTCTTGAAGCTTTTAAAATTCTCTCTAGAATTTTCAAAATCCATGTCCACATGTTTACAATTTCACGTCAAAAAATGGCTAAAATGCCAGTTGAAATTTTTTCAAAGTCCCTTAAAAATTTTCCAATTTTTGTCCCAATTCTTCCCATTCCCATTGAAACTTTTCAAATCCCTCTCAAAATTGTGGAAATTCTCTTGAAGCTTTTAAAATTCTCTCTAGAATTTTCAAAATCCATGTCCACATGTTTACAATTTCACATAAAAAAATGGCTAAAATTCCAGTTGAAATTTTTTCAAAGTCCCTTAAAAATTTTCCAATTTTTGTCCCAATTCTTCCCATTCCCATTGAAACTTTTCAAATCCCTCTCAAAATTGTTGAAATTCTGTTGAAGCTTTTAAAATTCTCTCTAGAATTTTCAAAATCCATGGCCACATGTTTACAATTTCACGTCAAAAAATGGCTAAAATTCCAGTTGAAATTTTTTCAAAGTCCCTTAAAAATTTTCCAATTTTTGTCCCAATTCTTCCCATTCCCATTGAAACTTTTCAAATCCCTCTCAAAATTGTTGAAATTCTGTTGAAGCTTTTAAAATTCTCTCTAGAATTTTCAAAATCCATGTCCACATGTTTACAATTTCACGTCAAAAAATGGCTAAAATTCCAGTTGAAATTTTTTCAAAGTCCCTTAAAAATTTTCCAATTTTTGTCCCAATTCTTCCCATTCCCATGGAAACTTTTCAAATCCCTCTCAAAATTGTGGAAATTCTGTTGAAGCTTTTAAAATTCTCTCTAGAATTTTCAAAATCCATGTCCACATGTTTACAATTTCACGTCAAAAAATGGCTAAAATTCCAGTTGAAATTTTTTCAAAGTCCCTTAAAAATTTTCCAATTTTTGTCCCAATTCTTCCCATTCCCATTGAAACTTTTCAAATCCCTCTCAAAATTGTTGAAATTCTGTTGAAGCTTTTAAAATTCTCTCTAGAATTTTCAAAATCCATGTCCACATGTTTACAATTTCACGTCAAAAAATGGCTAAAATTCCAGTTGAAATTTTTTCAAAGTCCCTTAAAAATTTTCCAATTTTTGTCCCAATTCTTCCCATTCCCATTGAAACTTTTCAAATCCCTCTCAAAATTGTGGAAATTCTCTTGAAGCTTTTAAAATTCTCTCTAGAATTTTCAAAATCCATGTCCACATGTTTACAATTTCACGTCAAAAAATGGCTAAAATTCCAGTTGAAATTTTTTCAAAGTCCCTTAAAAATTTTCCAATTTTTGTCCCAATTCTTCCCATTCCCATTGAAACTTTTCAAATCCCTCTCAAAATTGTTGAAATTCTGTTGAAGCTTTTAAAATTCTCTCTAGAATTTTCAAAATCCATGTCCACATGTTTACAATTTCACGTCAAAAAATGGCTAAAATTCCAGTTGAAATTTTTTCAAAGTCCCTTAAAAATTTTCCAATTTTTGTCCCAATTCTTCCCATTCCCATTGAAACTTTTCAAATCCCTCTCAAAATTGTGGAAATTCTCTTGAAGCTTTTAAAATTCTCTCTAGAATTTTCAAAATCCGTGTCCACATGTTTACAATTTCACGTCAAAAAATGGCTAAAATTCCAGTTGAAATTTTTTCAAAGTCCCTTAAAAATTTTCCAATTTTTGTCCCAATTCTTCCCATTCCCATTGAAACTTTTCAAATCCCTCTCAAAATTGTTGAAATTCTGTTGAAGCTTTTAAAATTCTCTCTAGAATTTTCAAAATCCATGGCCACATGTTTACAATTTCACGTCAAAAAATGGCTAAAATTCCAGTTGAAATTTTTTCAAAGTCCCTTAAAAATTTTCCAATTTTTGTCCCAATTCTTCCCATTCCCATTGAAACTTTTCAAATCCCTCTCAAAATTGTGGAAATTCTCTTGAAGCTTTTAAAATTCTCTCTAGAATTTTCAAAATCCATGTCCACATGTTTACAATTTCACGTCAAAAAATGGCTAAAATTCCAGTTGAAATTTTTTCAAAGTCCCTTAAAAATTTTCCAATTTTTGTCCCAATTCTTCCCATTCCCATGGAAACTTTTCAAATCCCTCTCAAAATTGTGGAAATTCTGTTGAAGCTTTTAAAATTCTCTCTAGAATTTTCAAAATCCATGTCCACATGTTTACAATTTCACGTCAAAAAATGGCTAAAATTCCAGTTGAAATTTTTCAAAGTCCCTTAAAAATTTTCCAATTTTTGTCCCAATTCTTCCCATTCCCATTGAAACTTTTCAAATCCCTCTCAAAATTGTTGAAATTCTGTTGAAGCTTTTAAAATTCTCTCTAGAATTTTCAAAATCCATGTCCACATGTTTACAATTTCACGTCAAAAAATGGCTAAAATTCCAGTTGAAATTTTTTCAAAGTCCCTTAAAAATTTTCCAATTTTTGTCCCAATTCTTCCCATTCCCATTGAAACTTTTCAAATCCCTCTCAAAATTGTGGAAATTCTCTTGAAGCTTTTAAAATTCTCTCTAGAATTTTCAAAATCCATGTCCACATGTTTACAATTTCACGTCAAAAAATGGCTAAAATTCCAGTTGAAATTTTTTCAAAGTCCCTTAAAAATTTTCCAATTTTTGTCCCAATTCTTCCCATTCCCATTGAAACTTTTCAAATCCCTCTCAAAATTGTTGAAATTCTGTTGAAGCTTTTAAAATTCTCTCTAGAATTTTCAAAATCCATGTCCACATGTTTACAATTTCACGTCAAAAAATGGCTAAAATTCCAGTTGAAATTTTTTCAAAGTCCCTTAAAAATTTTCCAATTTTTGTCCCAATTCTTCCCATTCCCATTGAAACTTTTCAAATCCCTCTCAAAATTGTTGAAATTCTGTTGAAGCTTTTAAAATTCTCTCTAGAATTTTCAAAATCCATGTCCACATGTTTACAATTTCACGTCAAAAAATGGCTAAAATTCCAGTTGAAATTTTTTCAAAGTCCCTTAAAAATTTTCCAATTTTTGTCCCAATTCTTCCCATTCCCATTGAAACTTTTCAAATCCCTCTCAAAATTGTGGAAATTCTCTTGAAGCTTTTAAAATTCTCTCTAGAATTTTCAAAATCCGTGTCCACATGTTTACAATTTCACGTCAAAAAATGGCTAAAATTCCAGTTGAAATTTTTTCAAAGTCCCTTAAAAATTTTCCAATTTTTGTCCCAATTCTTCCCATTCCCATTGAAACTTTTCAAATCCCTCTCAAAATTGTTGAAATTCTCTTGAAGCTTTTAAAATTCTCTCTAGAATTTTCAAAATCCATGGCCACATGTTTACAATTTCACATCAAAAAATGGCTAAAATTCCAGTTGAAATTTTTTCAAAGTCCCTTAAATATTTTCCAATTTTTGTCCTAATTCTTCCCATTCCCATTGAAACTTTTCAAATCCCTCTCAAAATTTTTGAAATTCTGTTGAAGCTTTTAAAATTCTCTCTAGAATTTTCAAAATCCATGGCCACATGTTTACAATTTCACGTCAAAAAATGGCTAAAATTCCAGTTGAAATTTTTTCAAAGTCCCTGAAAAATTTTCCATTTTTGTCCCAATTCTTCCCATTCCCATTGAAACTTTTCAAATCCATCTCAAAATTGTTGAAATTCTCTTGAAGCTTTTAAAATTCTCTCTAGAATTTTCAAAATCCACTTCAACATGTTTACAATTTCACGTCAAAAAATGGCTAAAATTCCAGTTGAAATTTTTTCAAAGTCCCTTAAAAATTTTCCAATTTTTGTCCCAATTCTTCCCATTCCCATGGAAACTTTTCAAATCCCTCTCAGAATTGTTGAAATTCTGTTGAAGCTTTTAAAATTCTCTCTAGAATTTTCAAAATCCATGTCCACATGTTTACAATTTCACGTCAAAAAATGGCTAAAATTCCAGTTGAAATTTTTTCAAAGTCCCTTAAAAATTTTCCAATTTTTGTCCCAATTCTTCCCATTCCCATTGAAACTTTTCAAATCCCTCTCAAAATTGTGGAAATTCTCTTGAAGCTTTTAAAATTCTCTCTAGAATTTTCAAAATCCATGTCCACATGTTTACAATTTCACGTCAAAAAATTGCTAAAATTCCAGTTGAAATTTTTTCAAAGTCCCTGAAAAATTTTCCAATTTTTGTCCCAATTCTTCCCATTCCCATTGAAACTTTTCAAATCCCTCTCAAAATTGTTGAAATTCTCTTGAAGCTTTTAAAATTCTCTCTAGAATTTTCAAAATCCATGTCCACATGTTTACAATTTCACATAAAAAAATGGCTAAAATTCCAGTTGAAATTTTTTCAAAGTCCCTTCAAAATTTTCCAATTTTTGTCCCAATTCTTCCCATTCCCATTGAAACTTTTCAAATCCCTCTCAAAATTGTTGAAATTCTCTTTAAGCTTTTAAAATTCTCTCTAGAATTTTCAAAATCCATGTCCACATGTTTACAATTTCACGTCAAAAAATGGCTAAAATTCCAGTTGAAATTTTTTCAAAGTCCCTTAAAAATTTTCCAATTTTTGTCCCAATTCTTCCCATTCCCATTGAAACTTTTCAAATCCCTCTCAAAATTGTGGAAATTCTCTTGAAGCTTTTAAAATTCTCTCTAGAATTTTCAAAATCCATGTCCACATGTTTACAATTTCACGTCAAAAAATGGCTAAAATTCCAGTTGAAATTTTTTCAAAGTCCCTTAAAAATTTTCCAATTTTTGTCCCAATTCTTCCCATTCCCATTGAAACTTTTCAAATCCCTCTCAAAATTGTTGAAATTCTGTTGAAGCTTTTAAAATTCTCTCTAGAATTTTCAAAATCCATGGCCACATGTTTACAATTTCACGTCAAAAAATGGCTAAAATTCCAGTTGAAATTTTTTCAAAGTCCCTTAAAAATTTTCCAATTTTTGTCCCAATTCTTCCCATTCCCATTGAAACTTTTCAAATCCCTCTCAAAATTGTGGAAATTCTCTTGAAGCTTTTAAAATTCTCTCTAGAATTTTCAAAATCCATGTCCACATGTTTACAATTTCACGTCAAAAAATGGCTAAAATTCCAGTTGAAATTTTTTCAAAGTCCCTTAAATATTTTCCAATTTTTGTCCTAATTCTTCCCATTCCCATTGAAACTTTTCAAATCCCTCTCAAAATTGTTGAAATTCTGTTGAAGCTTTTAAAATTCTCTCTAGAATTTTCAAAATCCATGTCCACATGTTTACAATTTCACGTCAAAAATGGCTAAAATTCCAGTTGAAATTTTTTCAAAGTCCCTTAAAAATTTTCCAATTTTTGTCCCAATTCTTCCCATTCCCATTGAAACTTTTCAAATCCCTCTCAAAATTGTTGAAATTCTCTTGAAGCTTTTAAAATTCTCTCTAGAATTTTCAAAATCCATGTCCACATGTTTACAATTTCACATCAAAAAATTGCTAAAATTCCAGTTGAAATTTTTTCAAAGTCCCTTAAATATTTTCCAATTTTTGTCCTAATTCTTCCCATTCCCATTGAAACTTTTCAAATCCCTCTCAAAATTGTTGAAATTCTGTTGAAGCTTTTAAAATTCTCTCTAGAATTTTCAAAATACATGGCCACATGTTTACAATTTCACGTCAAAAAATGGCTAAAATTCCAGTTGCAATTTTTTCAAAGTCCCTTAAAAATTTTCCATTTTTGTCCCAATTCTTCCCATTCCCATTGAAACTTTTCAAATCCATCTCAAAATTGTTGAAATTCTCTTGAAGCTTTTAAAATTCTCTCTAGAATTTTCAAAATCCACTTCAACATGTTTACAATTTCACGTCAAAAAATTGCTAAAATTCCAGTTGAAATTTTTTCAAAGTCCCTTAAAAATTTTCCAATTTTTGTCCCAATTCTTCCCATTCCCATGGAAACTTTTCAAATCCCTCTCAGAATTGTTGAAATTCTGTTGAAGCTTTTAAAATTCTCTCTAGAATTTTCAAAATCCATGTCCACATGTTTACAATTTCACGTCAAAAAATGGCTAAAATTCCAGTTGAAATTTTTTCAAAGTCCCTTAAAAATTTTCCAATTTTTGTCCCAATTCTTCCCATTCCCATTGAAACTTTTCAAATCCCTCTCAAAATTGTGGAAATTCTCTTGAAGCTTTTAAAATTCTCTCTAGAATTTTCAAAATCCATGTCCACATGTTTACAATTTCACGTCAAAAAATGGCTAAAATTCCAGTTGAAATTTTTTCAAAGTCCCTTAAAAATTTTCCGATTTTTGTCCCAATTCTTCCCATTCCCATTGAAACTTTTCAAATCCCTCTCAAAATTGTGGAAATTCTGTTGAAGCTTTTAAAATTCTCTCTAGAATTTTCAAAATCCATGTCCACATGTTTACAATTTCACGTCAAAAAATGGCTAAAATGCCAGTTGAAATTTTTTCAAAGTCCCTTCAAAATTTTCCAATTTTTGTCCCAATTCTTCCCATTCCCATTGAAACTTTTCAAATCCCTCTCAAAATTGTTGAAATTCTCTTGAAGCTTTTAAAATTCTCTCTAGAATTTTCAAAATCCATGTCCACATGTTTACAATTTCACATAAAAAAATGGCTAAAATTCCAGTTGAAATTTTTTCAAAGTCCCTTAAAAATTTTCCAATTTTTGTCCCAATTCTTCCCATTCCCATTGAAACTTTTCAAATCCCTCTCAAAATTGTTGAAATTCTGTTGAAGCTTTTAAAATTCTCTCTAGAATTTTCAAAATCCATGTCCACATGTTTACAATTTCACGTCAAAAAATGGCTAAAATTCCAGTTGAAATTTTTTCAAAGTCCTTAAAAATTTTCCAATTTTTGTCCCAATTCTTCCCATTCCCATTGAAACTTTTCAAATCCCTCTCAAAATTGTGGAAATTCTGTTGAAGCTTTTAAAATTCTCTCTAGAATTTTCAAAATCCATGTCCACATATTTACAATTTCACGTCAAAAAATGGCTAAAATTCCAGTTGAAATTTTTTCAAAGTCCCTTAAAAATTTTCCAATTTTTGTCCCAATTCTTCCCATTCCCATTGAAACTTTTCAAATCCCTCTCAAAATTGTTGAAATTCTCTTGAAGCTTTTAAAATTCTCTCTAGAATTTTCAAAATCTATGGCCACATGTTTACAATTTCACGTCAAAAAATGGCTAAAATTCCAGTTGAAATTTTTTCAAAGTCCCTTAAAAATTTTCCAATTTTTGTCCCAATTCTTCCCATTCCCATTGAAACTTTTCAAATCCCTCTCAAAATTGTGGAAATTCTCTTGAAGCTTTTAAAATTCTCTCTAGAATTTTCAAAATCCATGTCCACATGTTTACAATTTCACGTCAAAAAATGGCTAAAATTCCAGTTGAAATTTTTTCAAAGTCCCTTAAATATTTTCCAATTTTTGTCCTAATTCTTCCCATTCCCATTGAAACTTTTCAAATCCCTCTCAAAATTGTTGAAATTCTGTTGAAGCTTTTAAAATTCTCTCTAGAATTTTCAAAATCCATGGCCACATGTTTACAATTTCACGTCAAAAAATGGCTAAAATTCCAGTTGAAATTTTTTCAAAGTCCCTTAAAAATTTTCCAATTTTTGTCCCAATTCTTCCCATTCCCATTGAAACTTTTCAAATCCCTCTCAAAATTGTTGAAATTCTCTTGAAGCTTTTAAAATTCTCTCTAGAATTTTCAAAATCCATGTCCACATGTTTACAATTTCACGTCAAAAAATGGCTAAAATGCCAGTTGAAATTTTTTCAAAGTCCCTTAAATATTTTCCAATTTTTGTCCTAATTCTTCCCATTCCCATTGAAGCTTTTCAAATCCCTCTCAAAATTGTTGAAATTCTGTTGAAGCTTTTAAAATTCTCTCTAGAATTTTCAAAATACATGGCCACATGTTTACAATTTCACGTCCAAAAAATGGCTAAAATTCCAGTTGCAATTTTTTCAAAGTCCCTTAAAAATTTTCCATTTTTGTCCCAATTCTTCCCATTCCCATTGAAACTTTTCAAATCCATCTCAAAATTGTTGAAATTCTCTTGAAGCTTTTAAAATTCTCTCTAGAATTTTCAAAATCCACTTCAACATGTTTACAATTTCACGTCAAAAAATTGCTAAAATTCCAGTTGAAATTTTTTCAAAGTCCCTTAAAAATTTTCCAATTTTTGTCCCAATTCTTCCCATTCCCATGGAAACTTTTCAAATCCCTCTCAGAATTGTTGAAATTCTGTTGAAGCTTTTAAAATTCTCTCTAGAATTTTCAAAATCCATGTCCACATGTTTACAATTTCACGTCAAAAAATGGCTAAAATTCCAGTTGAAATTTTTTCAAAGTCCCTTAAAAATTTTCCAATTTTTGTCCCAATTCTTCCCATTCCCATTGAAACTTTTCAAATCCCTCTCAAAATTGTGGAAATTCTCTTGAAGCTTTTAAAATTCTCTCTAGAATTTTCAAAATCCATGTCCACATGTTTACAATTTCACGTCAAAAAATTGCTAAAATTCCAGTTGAAATTTTTTCAAAGTCCCTGAAAAATTTTCCAATTTTTGTCCCAATTCTTCCCATTCCCATTGAAACTTTTCAAATCCCTCTCAAAATTGTGGAAATTCTGTTGAAGCTTTTAAAATTCTCTCTAGAATTTTCAAAATCCATGTCCACATGTTTACAATTTCACGTCAAAAATGGCTAAAATGCCAGTTGAAATTTTTTCAAAGTCCCTTCAAAATTTTCCAATTTTTGTCCCAATTCTTCCCATTCCCATTGAAACTTTTCAAATCCCTCTCAAAATTGTTGAAATTCTCTTGAAGCTTTTAAAATTCTCTCTAGAATTTTCAAAATCCATGTCCACATGTTTACAATTTCACATAAAAAAATGGCTAAAATTCCAGTTGAAATTTTTTCAAAGTCCCTTAAAAATTTTCCAATTTTTGTCCCAATTCTTCCCATTCCCATTGAAACTTTTCAAATCCCTCTCAAAATTGTTGAAATTCTGTTGAAGCTTTTAAAATTCTCTCTAGAATTTTCAAAATCCATGTCCACATGTTTACAATTTCACGTCAAAAAATGGCTAAAATTCCAGTTGAAATTTTTTCAAAGTCCCTTAAAAATTTTCCAATTTTTGTCCCAATTCTTCCCATTCCCATTGAAACTTTTCAAATCCCTCTCAAAATTGTTGAAATTCTGTTGAAGCTTTTAAAATTCTCTCTAGAATTTTCAAAATCCATGTCCACATATTTACAATTTCACGTCAAAAAATGGCTAAAATTCCAGTTGAAATTTTTTCAAAGTCCCTTAAAAATTTTCCAATTTTTGTCCCAATTCTTCCCATTCCCATTGAATCTTTTCAAATCCCTCTCAAAATTGTGGAAATTCTGTTGAAGCTTTTAAAATTCTCTCTAGAATTTTCAAAATCTATGGCCACATGTTTACAATTTCACGTCAAAAAATGGCTAAAATGCCAGTTGAAATTTTTCAAAGTCCCTTAAAAATTTTCCAATTTTTGTCCCAATTCTTCCCATTCCCATTGAAACTTTTCAAATCCCTCTCAAAATTGTTGAAATTCTCTTGAAGCTTTTAAAATTCTCTCTAGAATTTTCAAAATCCATGTCCACATGTTTACAATTTCACATAAAAAAATGGCTAAAATTCCAGTTGAAATTTTTCAAAGTCCCTTAAAAATTTTCCAATTTTTGTCCCAATTCTTCCCATTCCCATTGAAACTTTTCAAATCCCTCTCAAAATTGTGGAAATTCTGTTGAAGCTTTTAAAATTCTCTCTAGAATTTTCAAAATCCATGTCCACATGTTTACAATTTCACGTCAAAAAATGGCTAAAATTCCAGTTGAAATTTTTTCAAAGTCCCTTAAAAATTTTCCAATTTTTGTCCCAATTCTTCCCATTCCCATTGAAACTTTTCAAATCCCTCTCAAAATTGTTGAAATTCTGTTGAAGCTTTTAAAATTCTCTCTAGAATTTTCAAAACCATGTCCACATGTTTACAATTTCACGTCAAAAAATGGCTAAAATTCCAGTTGAAATTTTTTCAAAGTCCCTTAAAAATTTTCCAATTTTTGTCCCAATTCTTCCCATTCCCATTGAAACTTTTCAAATCCCTCTCAAAATTGTGGAAATTCTCTTGAAGCTTTTAAAATTCTCTCTAGAATTTTCAAAATCCATGTCCACATGTTTACAATTTCACGTCAAAAAATGGCTAAAATTCCAGTTGAAATTTTTTCAAAGTCCCTTAAAAATTTTCCAATTTTTGTCCCAATTCTTCCCATTCCCATTGAAACTTTTCAAATCCCTCTCAAAATTGTTGAAATTCTGTTGAAGCTTTTAAAATTCTCTCTAGAATTTTCAAAATCCATGTCCACATGTTTACAATTTCACGTCAAAAAATGGCTAAAATT
>NW_028116636.1:0-94000 GCF_964273445.1 Streptopelia decaocto | reverse complement strand
GCCTAAACCCTAATACTAACTCTAACCCTAACTTGAAACCTAGTCCTAACACTAAACCTAAACCCTAACCTTAACCTAACCATAACCCTATCACTAACCTAACTTTAACCATAACCCTTAAACCAACCTAACCCAACACTAACCCTAACATGAAATCTAACCCTAACCTGACCTCTAAACAGAATCCTAAGCCTAACTCTAACCCTAACTCTAGCCTCACCCCTAAACCTAATCTCCTATGCTAATCTTAACCATTTACAATAACATTACTCCCTAGCCATGAACCTGAACCCCGATCTCCAACAGAATTCTAAAACCTAACCCTAACCACCTTTTCTAGCACTACTGCCTAACCCCTAAACTTTAAACTTATCTAACCCTTACCCTAATCTTAATTATAATTCCTACCCCTAACTCTAAGACCAACCGCTAACTCTTACCCCAAACCCCAACCCTTACACCTAAGCTAGTCCTAACTATGTCCACTAATGCTACTCCCTCAACCCTAAGCCTAACCCTAAATTCTACCCAATTATCTTCACCCTAATGGAACGCTAATGCAAACCCCTAACCCTAACTCTAACTCCAACTCTAAATCTAATGCTTAGCCTTCTTACTGTAATCACAAATCTAAGCCTCAACCTAAAACCAAACTCTACCCCTAACCCAAACCCAAAAGCCCTAACCTTAATTCTAACCCTAATCCTAATCAAACCCTGACCCTACCACTAACTCTAACCCTAACCCTGACTCTAAAGATAACCCTAACCCTAGCCCTGGTTCCTAAAATTAATCCCTAACCTTAACCACTTCCACTGACACGATTCTAATCTAACCCTAAAAGGAAGTATAACTCTAAACCTAAGTCCTAACCACTTATCCTAGCCATAATCTTGTCCTTCAATCTAACCCTTATTCTTCTCCCTAATACCTAAGCCTATCATCAACCCCCTAAAGCTAACTCTAACCCTAAACCTGACTCTAAACATAACCCTAACCCTAGCCCTACCTCCTAAAACTAACCCCTAACCCTAACCACTTCCACTGACACTACTCTCGAACTCCAACACTAATCAAATCCTACCCCTAATACTTGAACACCTAACCCAAACCCCAATGCAAACACATACCCGAACCTCAAACCCTACCTCTCAGACTAATCCCTAGCTCCTAACTCTAGCACTAACCATAACTCTTAACCCTAAAGCCTAACTCTAACACATACCCCTAATCCTAAACCTCATCTAACCCAAACACAACCTCCTAACCCTAACCCTTACCGCTATACTCTAACCTCTTGCCCAAAGTTTAATCCCAACTCTAAGACTAACCCAAAACCTGACCCATAACCCTCACTTAAAACCTTAACCCCAAACACTAACCCTAACCATGCTCCCTAAGCCTATCCCAAACTCTAACCCTAACTCTAGCCCCTAACCCAAAACCTTATCTAACACTAACCCTCAACCTTATCTAAAACCTAACCCTTATCTAAATGCTAAACCTATACCCAATCCTAACCCAAACTCTCAATCTAACCCTAACTTAACCCTTAAATTAAGCCCTAATTTTTACCCTAACTCTAACCTTTACTGTAAATCCTAACCCTAAGACTAAACCTGAAACCTAATGCTAACTCTAGCCCTGACCAAAGCCCTAACACCAAACCCTAACAATAACCCTAATCTAACCCTAAGCCTAACTATAACCATAACCCTAAATCCTAACTGCTTACTATAACCCTATCCTTAAATCTACTTCTAACTCTAACCACAAAAACAAACCCCTAACACTTATTCTAAACCTAACTCCTAAACCTTAACCCCAACTCTAGCTTGCAAGCCTCATTCTAAACCTCATACTTACTTTAACAATAACCCCTACACTTTAACACTAACCCAAATCCTATCCCTAAAACTAAAATTAATTCTTTTCCCTAAGGCTAAGTCTAATCCTACCTCTAACTAGAACTCAAAAACTAACCACTAACCCTAATCGCAAACCCTAACTATAACTATAACCCTAACCCCTAAACCTACCTGTAATCTAAACCTAACCTGAAACCTTACCTAATGCTAACTCTAACTCTACACCCAAATCCCTAACCCTTATCTAAGCCTCACCATACACTTTATCTCAACCTAACACTAATCCTAATCCCTAACTGGTAACTCTAATACTGACCCTGTGCTTTACCCAAAGCCCTATCCCTACATCTGACGAAACACTAGCCCCACCTCTGACGCTAATAAAAACCTACTCCTAACCTGTAGCACTAATTCTCAACCTAACATATCCTCTAACCCTAGCCCCTAACCCTAACACCAAAACCTAACCCTAAACACTAATCCTAACTCTAATCCTAACTAATACACGCTAGCCAAGAAACAATAACCAACAAATGATAACCCTAAGCAAAACTCTGATCCTGGTCCTAACCGCTAACCCCAGCTCTACCCCAAATTCCAACCCTTACTCTAACACTCTTAACCCTAACCACTATTCCAAGCACTACCAGACCCCTAATCCTAACCTCAAACCCAAAATCTAACCATTTCCCTTATCCACAAACCATACCACTAACTACAATGCCAATTCTTCATCCCTAACCCTACCCTAATCCTAACCACTAACGCTAACTCTAAACCTAAACCATAAACCTACCTCTAACCAAAACCCAACCTTAATTCTGTCCCTACCCCTAACCCTAACTACTTGCCATAATACTCTTCACTAACCCCTAACACTCATCTAACCCTAAGTCTAACCCTAGCACCTAACAGCAAACTGTAACTCTAATCCTAATGCTAACCCCTAAACCTAACTTTAACCCTATCACTAACTCAAACCCTAAACACTAAACCTAAACCCAAGCCCTCATTCTAACCCTTACCCACAATCTGTAACCCTAATGCTAAACCTAATTCTAACCCTGAGCAGCACTCTTAAGTCTCCTCCATCTCCTCTTTTCTTCCTCTTGAGGGGGCAGATGGGCCCTGTGTCCAGACAGGTCCTGGGGCCTGACACTTGCACCAGTCCTGATCTTTCGGTGCTGACAGCTGGGTGCCTCCCTGCCACCGCTGGGACCCTTGCCTGCCACCTCCTTCCCTGCAGGGGACACTGAGCCCTCCTGTGAGATTCTTCTTCTTCTTCCCTGGGGCTGGAGACTTGATCCTTGTCCTTCACAGCCAGAGCACAGGGGCTGCTGTCTGCTCCACGGTGCTGCTTACACTGACACTTTCTGGAGGAACCAGGGGTGACCTGGCTGGGCTCCTTCTCGCTGCTGCAGGGAGGAAGGTGGTGCGAAGGGTGGGCAGTGGAACAGCTGGTCATGGGGAGGCTGGGAGCCAAAGGGCTGAGCTGAGGATGAAGCTGAAGGTCGGCTTTTCATGATTTGGCCAATGGAGAGCACATGAGGACAGCCTGCAGAACAGGAAAAGAGGCTGACATGATCTGAAGGCCAGGTCAGGAGCAGGAGCCCCCCTCTTCCTCCACACTCCACAGTGCACAAGCACAGCACCCAACTGCTACCATCTTAGCCAATCAAGAGAACAGGAGAGGTGGCTGCTGAAATCACTCCCCCGGGACACTTGCCATGTCAGACAGTTGCCTCGTGGACTACTGGCCTTGCTGCCATGCAGGAGCCTGGGAGCGACTGGCACCACTTACCTCGACTTGCCAAAAGACCAAGGAGTTGGGGTGGGTGGTGTCCAACGGGTAGCTGTGGTTGGCAAATTGTGAATGAGGTGGTGTGCAATGGTCACTTCTGCTCGCCTTCCACAGAATGCTGCGCTGCAGTTATTGACATGAAAAAAAAAAAACCAACAAACTTGGTGATCTAAAGAAAAGAGGATTCCATAAGGCAAGAGAAGAAAATAAGAAGGTGAGCCCAGAGAAAAAAGAAGGGTAAAGACACAGAAGGGGAGAGGAAAGTGTGGGGTGGTCAACAAATCAGAAGTGTTTTCTGTTAGAAGCAGAAACGAAAAAAGGAAGGAAGGAAATTTAAACAACAGAAACCCCAACGCACTGTCCTGAGCCCTGGTTGCACAGCGGCGCCCAGAGGGCCAGTCCCAGCCCCTGCGTGGGGAGGAGGAGACTCTGCAGCCTCCAGCTGGGGAGTCACCTGCTCCCATCGCCCCAGGGGACAAGACACTCAGAGAAGATTGGTGAGGCCACCCCGCTCCAGGGACTGGCACAGCGCCCCTCTGTCCTGAGCAAGAAGACAGGGGGCGTTTCTCCAGCCTTAATCAGGGATGGGAACAACAGCAGGGACCTGGCCCTGTACCCCAAACCAGAGCAACTGCTGCAGCCCTGGGGCTGAGTCTACACTCTCCCCAACACAATCTCCAGCTCAGAAGACACAAGGCACCTGTCGAAGACTCCAGGCAGAAGCTCAGACTCACTTTTTGGGAGAAAGTACCAGCTTCATGGCTGGTGGTGGTGACATGGTGATGTTCATCTCCAAGCAGCACTGGCCAACAGGGAGGATTTCAATTTTGCCAGTTAGGAGTCTTTGGGTGCAGCCATCTTGGTGCTGGAGATAGTAGGGAGGTCCATGCCACAGCCTGATTCCTGAGAGGTGCAAAAGCTCCTGGTTCCACCCTCGGCCTTCTGGGATGCCTTGGGCAGATCCCCGCTGTGCCGTGCACTGGGCTGGCAGCACCGCTGCTGCAGGAGTCCCTCTCCAGGGTCTCAGCATTCTCCCCACTGCCCCTGGGCTCCTGGCTGGGGATGGGCTCCAGCAGTAGCTTGGGTGAGGTAGGTGACTGCTTGCTCTCCCAGGAGCTCTGCCAGGACAGCTCTGCTTTGGCCCCACTTGTGCTGCTGGTGTTGCAGGAGCTCTGAACTGTTCTGGGCACAGGAGGCAGCTGCAGGAGGGCGAGCAGCTTTTTGGGCCTCCAGGCGGAATCACTGTGCCAAGGACACAGGGTGATACTGCAATCCCATCCCCTCCAAGCTCACACAGCAACTCTTAACTGAGCAGGATCCTTCCTGCAAGTCATCCTCCCTCACACCTGTCCATTGGGTGCAGTGCCTGCCTCCCTGCCAAGCTGCAGCACACCTGCCCTCGCAGAGCAGGCAGAGGGGCAGCAGCTCCCTGCAGCTCTGGCCCAGAACAGCCTTCAGGACTCACCTGGCCTGTCACTGGTGAAGACATGGGTCTGTTGGTCACAGCTTTTTGCACCTGATCAGAGACGCTGGCCCCGAGAGATAAAACAGAGCATGAGCACAGGGCCACAGACTGCACCAAAGCCCTGAGCCTGACCCCAGCCAGGCACTGGCCAGCATGCCATGAGGGACGGCTGTACTGTCCCCAGTCCCGTGGAGCCTCAATGGAGGAGTCGTGGCTCATGCTCAGGCAACAGGCTCTGCTCTGCCAGACAGAGGCAGCACAACAACAGAAGCTGCTTCCCTCTTGCCTGCACCCTGCCTGACACTGGCAGTTACGCAGCCTCGAGAGCAGTAACGGTGCAGCTGCAGGAACATCCCCTGTGAGAGCACAGCTCCCCCCACCCACACCCTGCCCCACTACCTGATCTCCAGCACCAGGTCCAGGAAAGGGTCAGAGGTCTCCCAGATGCTCTTGCACACTGAGAACTTCACTGCAAAAGCAAGAGCAGTAAGCACACCCTGGCACAACACCTGCACCAACACCACCCCAGCACAGCACAGGCAGCTGCCATCTTCCCCCTCTCCAGCTTTGGGCTCTGGGATGTCGGCACCAGGATTCACAGTGTGCAATTCCACTGTGTGCTGGGACAGCAAGTGCTGGTACATAACTGCCAACATGGGCTACTCAGCTGGTGGCAAAGAGCTGGGGGCCCCCAGCCAACAGCTTTTTTCATCACTACAACACACACCACAACCCACAGGAACCACAAGACTGACCAGCTGCACCTCTGGGTAAGTTACACACACTCAGCAGTTTTCCCAAAAGGTTTTTACTGCAAGGCTCTCAGGGTAACCGCTGCCCTGAGAGTCACAGGCCCAGGACCTGGCAGCCAGCGCTCAACACAGAACCACAGGGATCCGCCAAAGATCTGGTGAACCAGCATGGTGGCCTGGGTCTGGTGATCCAACCTGGAGACAGCAGCACCAGAGCTCACACTGGCCCTCCGCAATGGCCACCCCTGTCACCCACCGCTGTGTCCTCAGGATCCAAACCCATCCCAGTGGCAGCTCCTCTCTCCCTTTCCATCAGGAGCATCTTGCCAACATTTATCCAGCACTTGCGGTGGCCACTGACCAGGCCTGGAGCTGTCAGGAGAAAGGACTCCCTGGAGCTCACCCAGCTCTAAACTCAGCCCCAACCTGCTGCTGGCTCGGTAGCCGGCATTGCGAGCAGTGCAGAGATGGAGCAGTTGGCAAAGAGCTTTGCAAGGCAGAGCCCTCTGGGGTACAGCACTGAGGCGGACCCACTTCCCCTCTGCGTGACCGAGCGTCAGCCAAGAAAGTAGAAAGCTAAATTTCAGAGGAACAGAAAATTAACATGTAAACGCTCATTTGTTCCAAGGTCGTACCTGTGGGATCGCCCTGAGGCTCACGGACAGACTCAAGTTCAAGAAGTCAAGTAGCCGCTGCCTACAGGGACGGCTGGAATCAAGGAGAAAGGAAAAGCGTTTCCATTTCACGTTGTAATCTACCTTGTCCTCAGTGACCTGCAGTGCCTGGACGGGGGTCAGGCAACAACATGGGGCCCAGACGCATGCTGAAATTTCCAAAGCTGCAGAGGGGCTGCAGATCCCTTGGCTGGGACCTGGCAGCTTCCAAACTACTGTGTCCAGGCCACATGCAACACCCCTCAAGAACCAGATGGACAAACATGGGGGCTCTCAGGGCCTTCTGACCAGGAAACCTCTCACACACACAAAACGAAAGCATGGAGCACCAGGGCAAAAAATGATCATCCATGTTTCTTCTAGCAAAGAGCCTGCTGGCTACTGCAAGACTCAACTATTGCAGGAAAATGTTAACAAATAATAAACCAAATATTAGCAAATGCAAAAGGCCAGTGACCAATGAAGACTGAACACTTACCCCGGGATTGCCCCCAGGCTCAGGAACAGGATTACACCAAGAGGCTTGATCACCATGGACTGCAAGAACCAAACAGGGAGTCAAACATGGGTGAGGAGCTTCCATGGCATGTTGTGATCTCCTTCTTCCTCAGTCACCTGCAGTGATGGGAGGAGGTGAGGTAATGACACAGGACACATACAAAGGTGTACGTTCCCACAGCTAGAAATGGAACATGGGTGACCTTTTTGCTGAGACCTAGCAGGTTTTCAGGCAAATAGTATTTATGACCTGTCTGTGTAACACCACCAAGGCACAAAAAGCTTTTGAAAAGCCTCTGAGATGATCTTGGGTACAATCACACATGAATAACCTATTAAAATATGAGTGTTTATTCCCTCAAGCAGACAGACAGTGACAACTTACCTCTGGGACAGCCCAAGGCTCATAACCAGGATCCAGCTGAGAAGCTCGATCAGCTCTGCCAATGCCATGGCCTGGAGTCAAGCACAGATCAGAGAGGTTTCCAGGCTCACAGAGCAATACTCCTGCATTTCGAGTAAAAGAGGACATAAAGAAGAGAGAAAAAACAAAACAAAACACAGCACAACATATTTAGGACAACAATGCCCATATATTGCAGAGAAATAGCCCTATTTTGGGACAGAACTGGAAAAATGACTAAATATTCCAAATATTTGGGGGCTAAATTGGCCAATACAGGCAAAAGATTCTGAGTATTTGGGCAAAAAGTGGCCAAAAGAGGCAAAAACCTCCACATTTGGGAGCAAAACTGCTGGCAAAGGTAAAAATATTCTGTATTTGGGAACACGGCACCTCCATTAGGGGAAAAAAAGGGCAAAAGCACCTGAGCATATCGGGTAAAAAGTGCCAGAAAAACCAAAGCACCACTAGATTTGGATCAAAACTGGCCAAAAAGGGGTATAACATCCCCAGATTTGGAGTGAAATTGGACCAGAAAGTCAAAGTATGCCCAGATTTGAGTAAAAAACAGCCAAAAGTGGCCCAAACACCCACAGATTTGGGTATAAACTGGACTGCAAAGACAAAGAACTCCCAGATCTAGGCAGAAACGACCCCAAAGGGCACAAATGTGCCCAGATTTAGCTCAAAACTGGCCCAAAGGGCCAAAGCAATCCCAGCTTTGATTTGAAACAGGCCCAAAGGCTCAAAGCGTGCCCTGGGATGGGGCTGTGTGGCACGAGGCTGGGGGGCAGGGAGGGCCCCACAGGGACTCAGTGCTGGTTTCTGCCGCTGTGCCACCACTCCCAGCCCCTGCTTGCCCAGAACTTGCCCCTGAAGCAGCCGCAGCCCCTCTCCCCTCCCTGCGGGGCGTCTGCCCCCTGCCCACACCCTGGTGCTGCCTGGCTCGCCCTGCCCGGCCCAGCCCGGCTGCTCTCCCGGCCCCGGCCCCAGCCCTGGCCCCACTGCTGCCCTGCTGAGCTGCTGGGGCTGGTGCTGCCCCTGCCCGCCCACCTGCTCCCTGCGCTCGGCTGGAGCAGCCTGGGCGTCCCGGGCTGGCAGGGACACCAGGAGGAGGAGGAGGGTGAGGACCATGGCCCCACGCTCGCACCATGATGCTGCTGCTGCCAAGACACAGCACAGCACGTCACCGTGGGGCTGTGACCTCATAGTCACATTGGAATCACCACATCTACACACTACTGCATGGCCTTGTGCTACACGAGCATGGAAGGAACAGAAATTGGAGAAGGGTGCACCTATTTGGGAGGCAGCGCTGCCTATGGGAGTGCACAGGCTCTCACTTCTTGCTTCCCAGAAATCAATCAATCAATCAATCAATCAATACCAAAAGCTCCATATTAAGAGTAAATTAAAAAAAAAATAAAGCCAACTTCAAGGGTCTTTACTTGTAACTATTTTTGTCAGGCAGCTCTCTAGGAAGAAATGAGCTTTTCCTGCTAGTTTTGCCACAGCTTCAATGCCTTTAAAGCCACCACTTCTTACCTCTGCTGCTCCAACACAGCCTCACAGCCCAGCAAAATCATAGTGCAGGCAGAAACCTTCACCATACAAAGAGAGAGAGTCAGGAATACGTTACTCTCAAAAAACAGACACTGTCAACCACTCTTTATTTCGCTTACCAAATTCAGACAGTGTAAGAAAACAACAAGGAAGCGAGATTCTTATTTTATGGACCCCATTATATGGACCATTCAACATCAAGTCCAACCAGAGTCTGAACCTCCAAATAAGAAATATCATCTTAAAATTTCTAGGAAAATGAAGGGCTTTCAAGTGGCAAGACCATAAAATGTTCATAAAAGCACTGCTATGCAAGTCCACATCCCTGATCACAGACCACCTGCCCTGGTACATAAGGCAGTGATGTTCTCAGCTGATTCGCAGTCACTGACATCTGGAAAACAGCACAAAGTCTCATTTGTTTTAGTGCCAAACATGTAGTTTGGAACTGAAACAGGCAAGAAAACCATCTACAGTCAGTCTGGTTTCATTCGAGGACATAAGGACAAGTTGAGTTCACATTCACCAGGAATCACAGCAGGTCCCACCCGTCCCTGCAGACCCCAACACCGCTCCTGTGCAGGGTCCCGAGGAGCAGTAAGCACAGAACAAGAAACCTCCCTTCCAAAGAAGAACCACAGCCGCTCTTCCAACAAGCTGCATAAGCAGCAGCTGAGAACAACCTCTGCTGTAGCTGCACCCAGCTCTGCTGTCTGCACAGGGAGACCAGCTCCTAAATGATCCCCAGCCCTACAGACACAGATCTTCCCCAGGGCAGGGATGAGGAAACACCAGAGTGCACGGACACCTGGTCATTCAGTTGAAGCTGCTGGGGAGAAGGACAGAGGACTAGAGAGAGACAAATGAGACAAGAGAGAAGACAGAGGAGCTGAGAGAGAAAGAAACACACAGGAAAAAGTATGGAGAGATGGAGAGATCAAGGCAGAAAGGGACAAGGAGCCATGATGAGACAGGGAGGAAGAAACAGCAGGGCTGAGGAGCAGGACAGAGGGATAGGGAGGGGGGAGGAGGAGAAGCAGGAAGGGGGTAGAGAAAAACAGGGAGGGGGATGTACAGATGGAGAGACAAAAAGAAAGACTGAGAAATAAAGCAAAGTTCGGATCAAAATGAAGAGACTGGAAAAGGGAAACATGCAGCAATGAGCTGAAGGAAGAGGAAAAGAGGGCTGAGGAGCAGGAAAGAGGAAGAGAAGACAAAGAAAAGGCAGAGCCAGCTGGACAGGGGAGATATAGTGAGAAAGGATGGGACTGGGAACAGGCAAGGAAGACAGAAAGAAAACCAGGACAGAAAGACATCAAGAAGGAAAAGGAGCAGTAATCTGGACAGAGATGGAGAAAGAAGAACAGGGAAAGGGAAGACAGGCAGAAAGACAGAAAGGGAGCAGGAGAGACAAACAACAACAAGGGTTGGGGGCAGGACAGAGATTGGGGAAAAAATCCTGGGGTGGGCAGCAAGATGGAGAGGGAATAAAAAAGAAGAGGGGCAGGAACAGGTGCAGGGAGCAGGACAGAGGGATACAGTGAGAAATGATGGGGCACGGAGCAGGACAGAGCAACAGACCAGAATGACGACAAAGAGAAACCAGGGATGATGAGAACACAGAGGAATGGAGACGGAGAGGGAGATACGAGAAACCCTGCACAGAGATTCAGAAGGGTGGAGGAATAGGTGAGGAAGCAGCAGAGGGACAGAGGGAGAAGAGATGAAGAGGAAGAAGGGCACAGCAGGAAAGAGGAGGGAGCAGGGAGGGACTGGGACACAAAACAGGGTGAAATGTCCCCAAGGGCCCAGGACTCACCGCACTTCCTGCTCTCTGCACTGCCAGGCAAGCTGTGGAGTTCAGGCACTTCTGTCTGTCTGTCTTCTCCTCCCCTCCTATTCTGTAGCTCCAGTCGCTCGCCCATCCTGCACCTAAGAGAACACATCGGTGTTCTACAGCTCTTACACCACGAGGCTTCCCGGATACACACCACACACACACACTCTACGGCCGTACAGTAATTTTCCTCACTGACACAGACCCTGCGGGGCACGTTTGTGATCTGCTCTGCTGAGGCTGCTCACAGGGACTCTTCCTCACCCAGAGGGGCAGCTGTCTCTGTGCAGCTGGAGCAGCAGCTGTGGGGATCCCTGCACTTCACCCTCCAGCTGCTTCCCCTTCTCCTGCTCTCTCCAGCTCCAGCCCCAGCAGCTCCTCTCCAGCAAGTGCCCCTGCCCCCTCCCCCGCCCAGGAGAACAAGGCCAGAGCAGCCCACGCACACCTGAGCCAGAGGCAGCACAACAGCCCCAGGGCCCCAGAGGGAGGAAAAAGGGCCCCAGGGCTGGGCCGGGGCTGCTCAGCCTTGGGGCAGCTCCACGGCCCCCACGGCAAAACTCACCCTGGCCGCCCGCACAGCAACCACCTGGGCTGCGCCACCATTGGTCGGGAGGGCTGTCAGTCTCCTCCCTTGAGCTGATCCTGCAGCTGATTGGCTGCCTGGGCTGTGACTCTCCCCTGGTTTGGGGCCCACCCTGCCCTGAGGCGATGCTTTCTCTGATTGGCTGCCTGAGGGGTCACTCCCTCCATAGTGTCTGCCTTCCCTGAGGCACTGTTTCCTCTGATTGGCTGTCTGGGATTTCCCACTTGCTCTCGCCACCAAATGATTGGTCAGACCGTTTGTCAATCATCCATGTGCCGCACTCCCACCAGGTGCGATTGTTGCGCCAGCACAGCCTGCCCCTGATCACTGCCCAGTTTGTCCCACTGTCGCCAACTGTCCTGCAGGTCTCAAAGCTTGATTGGCTGCTTACATTTCAATCACATGACTTGCCCCGCCTCCTCAAATGTGATTGGCTGCATTTCATCCACTGACTGGCCACAGACTTCCAGGTGGTTGTTGCCGGGCAGTGAACTCCACCTGAAAATGAGGCTGTGGGCCCTGAGCAAAGGCCATGGGTGATGAAAGACACGTGGGGACCCTAAACATGAGGATTTGGCCCCAGGAAGGAGGCTCTGGGCACTCAGAAGGACGGGCAGATGCTACAGATGGCGCTTTGGGCCCTGACCATGAGGGCACCCTCTTGGTTCCCACCCAAGCTGTGTTTGGTGCCCGTGACCCCACGTTCCAGTGTCTGCTGTGCTTTCTGACCGCAGGGGCCTCTTGTCCTGCCAACCTTCTGCTGCAAATCCTGCTGTAGGAAACAATCGCCTCGCCAAGAGAAGAGCCCGGGCAGGATCTCTCAGCAAAGTGTATTTTATAAACCATTTGGCAAGACCAGGTGTTCTACCCAAAGACAGGCACCGGGAATAGGACAAAACCCCCCGCTTACATATCCACCGATCCAGCTGCACATCCCTCCCCTGCTCCCCGTCGGCTGGTGCTGCAGGGTTACAGACTACCCACTGCTTGCCTCAGTCTACCTGTCTCATTCATCTAATTCTAACAACCCTCTAACCTTACTGATTTATTCAAAATATGGATTCCTGGCTCTTTGGTTACCCTTCCCCCTAGATTAACTTTTAAAATACAGTAATCAGTTTGGATTCTGGGATTATTTCAAATGGACTTTGTTTTACGTTACGGATTCGTAGGCTGATGTCTCTGAGTCCTTCCCCTGCTGGGGTCAGGTGCCAGATCAGTTCCAAAAACAACATTCCCCCTTCCAATGGCTCCTTACAACTCCACATTGAAACAGAAGGGACGGCAAGATGGGCACACACAACACACAGCTCCCAAAACCCACCACAGAGACTTCTCAGAATGGGGATTTCTCCAATTGCCTCAAAACCCACAGAGAAGCAAACATCCCATAAATGAGACACACGAGGCCAACAAGAGTTTGTTTTTAACCGTGTCTTTGGCTTTTCTGCCCGCTGGTGCCCAGTGAGTGTTTCTGAGCAGCGATCCCAGCCGTAGCACGCAGGTTCAGCTCTTCCTCCAGGGCCTGTGGGCAGGCGGGCCGGCCGGCAGAGCTGCCCGTGGCTCTGGAAGGGCTCTCTGAGCTCTTCCTGCCACAGGCAGCACTGGCTGCTGGTGCACTTGGGGCAGCTTGGTCCCTGCTGGGGCAGCTTTGCTGCTTCCTGGACTCTTCCTCCTCCTCTTCCTCCTCTCCAGCATCACAGGCGTCAGATGCTGTGTCCTCCCTCATCCAGGCTGCAATCTGTCCCCGTCACCACCAACCGCTTTCCTCATCTGCATCTCCAGGGCACTGAAGCCTTCCTGCTCCTCCTCCTCCTCTGTGCTGAGGGGTCACAGTCCGTGATCTCCACAAATTGCCTGTGGAGATCATAGCGGCGCCGCGGGGATCTGCTCCGCTCCCTCTGCCTCAGCTGGGTCTGCCCCCGAGCAGCTGTGGGTGCAGAACGACACCGGGAGCTGCCGCTGGAGGGCCCTGGAGCTGCATCATGCCTTAGGGCTCGGTCACACCGTGGAGGACTTGTTCTCCAGCTCCTCGTCCTCCTTGCTGAGCGATGCTGGTCTGTGATCTCCAGAAACCGGCTGCGGAGATCATAGTCCCACCGCGGGGATCTGCTCCGATCTCCCCGCCTTGGCCGGGTTTGCCCCTGAGCAGCTCTGGTGGCAGGAAGAGACTGGGAGCTGCTGGTGGAGGACACTGGAGGTGCTGGTGCAGGCTGGGCGCTGCCATCGGAGGGTCTTGGAGCTGCCTCGTCCCTGTGAGTGGGATCACAGCTCAGGGGACTGGTTCTCCCCCTCCTCCTGTCTGAGTGTTCGTAGTCCCCGGTCTCCACAACCCAGCTGCGGAGATCCTTGCCCCAGTGCGGGGATCTGCTCCTGGGCCTCTCCCTGGCACCGTTCTCCTGGCAGTGGGCAGAAGGGCTGAATCCCTGCTCCTCTTTGCTGCTGTCCTCTCGTGCAGAGTGGAGCACACGCTCACGGGGGTGACAGCGCAGTGGGCACGCAGCTTTCCTTCTGAACACCAGCCTGAGAAAGCCGTGGAAGAAGTGACGCAAGCAGGAGCCCACGGAGGAGCTGCTGTTGATCCTGCCTGGCCAGATGGGGCACGGCCAGCCTGCAGCTGCCTCCTGCGCTCTTGCCCGGCTTTGCTGGCTGGTGATGGTTGGTGCGGATGAGCTGCTGTCCTCTGGAGAGTCCTCCATGCCCCCCACCATGTCCTGCAAAGAGAGCTGTGAGAAGCTCCTGCCCTTTCCTCCTGACCGGACCCACCAGTGGAGAACCCCCAGAAGCTGTGAGGGGACAGCTAAGGGCCTCTCAAAGGCTCCTGGAGGCTGCAGAGGGGCCAGGGAGGACAAATGGGATGGATCCAGGTGGATGCTGGGCGTGGGAGCCGTGCTGCAACTGTGCAGAAAGCTGCCGCGTGGGAGGGAAAAGAGAGCGCTGCCAAGATTCCCAAAAGAAACCCGCTGTCCATCTGGTGCCCTGACCACCTCCTCACAGCCGCCTTAGTCCTATGGGGCAGATGCTGCGGTCCCACAGAACGCACCTGCTTGCTGCCGGCCGCCCGCTGACTGAGGAGGGAACGGGCTTCTGGTGGTGCTGGTGAGGAAGAAGCCCTTTGTCCAACTTCCAAATCAGAGCACCTGGGGAAAAAAAGAGGGATCTTTGTTGAGGGCTGTTCTTGCAGCCTCCTCTGGGTTCCGGCATTTTCTTGGAACAGTTTATATGACAGGAAGAAGATGCAACTAAGACCACAAATGGGAAATGTGGTTGGGCTGAACAATGCAGGTGGTAATTGTCTGCTATGACAGAAACGCTCAGGAGGATGAGAAGAAAAATAGCAAAGCCAGGAAAAGGAAATGTGTTCTGAACACAGTTTAAACTTGTGATTACCTGATGTAAAACAGTAAATAGGCTTGCTGCCTGAGGACTGTGTCACTGTCGCAAAGATTCACAGTCTCATCATTCATGTGGTACCACAGTCCATCACTGGCCTGCAAAGAAAAGCGTCGATATCTGGAGATGAATGGCACGGCTTCTCCACAAAACACAGGCCAAAAACTGCCAAACCAGAAGTGTTCAAAACATATGCATTCCAGCCCCTGAGGAAACCTTCTCCCCTCAAATCCTTGGCTGTCAGTAACACGGCCAGGAAAGTCAGTTTTCCCCAGGATACATTTTTCCTTTGTTCAGAAGGAAGTCGCTTTTCACCTTTATGTAGCAGAAGTAGTGTCCTGCACGGCAGCTGTCACCTTCATGCACCAGGACGGCGTATAATGAGTAGAGGAGCGGTTCTCTGGCTGCCTGAGACATGTACGGGCGAAGATCCAGGTACTGGGGATACTCCACAACCTACGGAGAGACCAGGAGGGCTCAGCAATGACCCTGGAACACTTCAGGACACAGCAATATGTCATGAGTTGGGTGGCAGGAAACTCATCTGGACCAAAGCAGCTCTGTGGGAGCAGAGGACACATTTGTCTTCCCACAGGAACTGTCCCCAGAAGGGAACATGAAAATCTCAACATGAGCAGCTTGCGACAGAGCGTCCAGCTTTGGGAAACCCGCTCCAGGAAGAGAATGTTGCACTCCAGTTGTGCACACACCTTGCTGATCTTGTCGCCGGTGAAGGCTTCAAACCTCTTCAGACACACCGTGAGAACCTTGGGCGCGCCATGGACTGTGAACCTCTTGGAGGCGGCAGTCGTCTTGTCACACCTTGAAAGCCAGGACAGAGCCAAGGGCTGAAACACACCATTTTTTCCCCCAAAGGCCAGACAGCCTTTCCTGTCTCACACATCCCTGTGCTCTTTTAAGGCTATTCAGTACCATAATGCCATGTTTAAAAACCTGTGTCTCATTACTGTGCCTTAATCCAATGTGAAAAGCTGACTTCTGCTCAATGACACCTTCGCACAGGATCCAGTATGAATACATCATCAATAATAGCCTTACTTGCTACATTTAAAGCAGTTTTCACCATCCAGGTGCTCAGGTTTCACAAAGTCTTCCAGAGCTGCGGTGACAGATGCGGCTGCCTGGAGGAGTGAGAAGGGAGAGCCCTGAGCTCTGGGAAATTCCCACACCCAAACAGTTACGAGGAGTTTACGCAAAAAAAACAGCTTGATGACGCTGAGGACACCCACTGTGAACCCGCAAGCAGTGCCCAGGAGGCAGAAAGAGGGTGTGATGCTGAACATCTCCCTCATTTCTCAGGGATTCCTAGGGTTCTCCACCTCTTTGTGGCACTGCACAGTTCAGCTACGATGGTATGGGTGTCACCAGTGATGGAAACAACACCCCCACGAGCCTGGGAGCCAGACGGGTGTTGAGGGAGGGCAAGGGAAGAAGGAGGAGGGTACGTCACAGTGCAGAGAGGGGCACGTGTGCCTGTCCAGCTGAAACCAGCACCATGACCCCTGCCATGGCCTCTGCAGAGCACAGTCCATTCCACCTCCTGCCCACCACCAACCTCTCTTGTCAGATACAGTCTTAAGCCAACTGTGTAGAATCTGGAAAGCTACAGGGGTCTTGGGACATCTTGAAGCACAATTACAAACTCTCTTACTTTGATATCCAGAGGAACATCCAGGAAGGCCTCGTAGGAATCGGACACCGCTTGGCAGCTCCAGCATGTGACTGGAAGGCAGATGGAAATGCTCAGCAACAGGGGAAGTCAACTGACTGTGCCGGGTTACCCTCTTCACACCCACTGCACCAATCACACCATCGGCTGTTGTTGCAGGCAGACAGGAGGGCACAGACAATTCCAAGGAGAGCAATAGCTGTGGAAAAGTACCTCTGGATCTCAGAAAGCCCCCAAAGATCTGATGGACGATGGTAGTGGCTTGAGAGGAGATGTCCAAGCTGCAAACCAACGGGAAGGTGGAGTTATCTCCTCCCAGAGTCTGGCTTTGTCTGAAAGCCCTGGGCATAGTTCTCCTTGAGGGGAGGACATCAAGGACTCCAAAGGGCTTGGGAACAAAGGGCTTGGGCAATTTGCTTGCTTACTCTCTGTTTCCTCTCAGACAAGCTCTCTGCATGGCATCCACAATGCAGCGTAAGAACTCGTGGGCATCCTCCTGCCTGCCATGCTCGAAATTTTCTCCTATTTCTAAGAAAGAAGAAGTTACTAGTTCTCTCCTACAAGAATGGCATCAATCATGTCACAGCACCTGCACGGACTCACGTGTGAGAACATCAACGACAGCCCAAGGCTCGATGGCACTGGCTGAGGAATGCAGGACCTGTTGAACGTGCTCTTCCATCCTGCACATCACGCAGAAGATTTTCCGGCGACCTGGAGAGGGAGGGAGGAATGGGAGAGGGAAGCTCCTGAGGTCTGCAAAATATCCACAGTGATGGGAAACCTAATGGAGGTCTTGCAGTTTAAGAATTCTCCATTCCTCCCAAGGTGCCCAAGTCCCAACAAGCCCGGGACATTTTAATGCACAGAAAACTTTCTTCAGAGGGATGCTGAACTGATGGAAGCTTTCTGTGCAATAAGCAAAGGAGTTTAACTTGCAGGAACAGGGACCAAGAGCCTGGGATAGAAAGAGGTGCCTTTCTGAAGATGAACACATCCAGATACAACAAGCTGCTTCTAGGCTTGAGTGTTCCGAGAACACCAACTCAGGGAGCTGACAAAGGAGGGCCACTTTTCTCCTAGATCGGCTTCCAGATTCTGGGAGCCCTTGGGCCCTGCTCAACGGATGTGCAAGGAATGTTGCCAAAAGTACTCACAGGCCTGGCTGTGCTCCCCAGAGAGCAGGTAGTTGGCCAGAGGCGGGGTGTAGGTCAGGCACTGCAGGACGGAGTTGAGGAAGCACGTGTTGCCCAGGTTGTGCAGTCCCGCTCCAGCTCTCTGGCTGTGCTGCCAGGCCATGCAAATCTTCTCTGGGGGAAAGAGGATCCTCTGCGGCGGAGCCATTCCCTCAGCAACGACTGCCAAGAAACCACATTGGAAGAGAGATGAGTCCATGTTCTTGCACAGAAGCAGATTTAAAAGTTGAGTTCTGTACAGGAGCACCCAGGAAAACAAGCTCTAAGCTCCCACACAGAAAAACTGGGGGAAGCCTAACACTGCTCTTGAAAGTTCCTGGTCAAGGAGCAGTTTTGGAAAACAGCATGTTCCCCTGCTCACTTTGCCAAAAGTGCAACAACTCTACACTCTGACTTCTGTGCCCTGAGCAACCTTCCTTTCCCTCTGGAGTCTTGACCTGGATCATCCCCCGGCACAGTCTCCCCGTGCATGTCAGGGCTGGAGGGTGCCCGGCAGACGGGCTGCGATGCTGGAGCCAGGCAGGACGGGGAAAGCCCCCAGTGCAGCGGGTGAGGAACTCGCTTCAGACGGGCAGGAAAGGTCCCCGACCCACAGCACGGCTGCCTCCTGCCTGCCCAGCTGCCTCTCGCTGCCCGTGCCCTGCAGCAGGAGCTGGGTCCCCTCTGCCAGCACAGGCTGTGCTGGGGCCGGCTCCCAGCTCGGAGCAGCCCTGGGCTTCAGGCAGCATCATGGCCAACACCTGTGGAACCCCCCTGCCAGCGTGCAGGGAAACGTGGTCCTGGTGTTGAGCAGGGAGCGCTCGCTGGCCCCCGCCCTGCCCAGACAATCAGGGCCCCTCACTCACCCATCTCCAGGTCCTGGGCCATGCACAGCTCCTGGGGCTCTGCTGGAGAGCTGCTCTCCTGGGGAGCCCTGTCCTCCTCCAGGGCCACCACGGGGCAGGTGAGGTGTTTGTCTGGCATCTCGTGGGTTTGGGGAAAGAGGTATGGGTGAGGAATTGGGAAGACTTGGTGAAACACCACGAGTCTGCCAAGGGCAGCCGGGAAAGACGTGGGCTGCACTTGGGGAGTCCTCAGCACAAGGCTGCCGGGGGCAGAGGGAAGTCTGCCAGGGGCAGCTAAAGTGAGGGTATGGTTGGACTCGATGATCTTAAAGGTTCGCTTCCAACCAAAAGGATTCTCTAAATCTCAAACTCAATGAAAGACGTGGGCTACGCTCGGGGGCTCTCGCCAGCTCCGTGCTCACACCCTGTCTCGTCACCGTCCTGCCGGACAGTGTGGGCTGGGGCTGCAGCTGCGCTGAGCACAGGCAGGGCAGTGGGTGTCACCATGTGAGGTCACAAAGGGCCCCACTGTGACCCTGCGCCTGGGGAGCGAGGGGCAGCATGTCCCGTTGGGAGGAACAGGCCAGTTCAGCCCTGGGCACCTGGGTGCTCTCAGGTGTCTCCAGGTCCCCCTTTGCCCTCATGTCCCCTCGGGACTGCCCTGTTGCCCTGTGGTATGTTCCAGAGCCCCGTGTTCACCTGGCTGGCTGATCTGAACAGCAGTGAAGCTGCTCCTTTAGTGGGTTTGTAGAGATTTCTAGGGAACTCCAAGGGTGGGCAGCAGAGGGGATGGGCTTTGTGTGCTGTCTCACCGCTTACAGAAGCTCTCAGTGGCTTGAGGATAAACTGACCATATAACCAAGTGACAAACTGTTGGAGCGGGCAGAGCACAAAAGGAGGAAGCCAGGTGGTGGGGGGTGAAAAAGGTGGAAAGGCTGAGGTACTAAATGCCTTCTTCACCTCAGTCTTTAACAGTCAGAACGGTTGTGCTCCAGGTACCCGGCCCCTGGAAGCAGAAGACAGACATGAGGAGCAGAGTGAAGCCCCAATGATCCAAGGGGAAATGGTTGGCAACCTGCTACACCACTTGGAAACCCACAAGTCTGTGGGGCCAGATGGGATACACCCGAGGGTTCTGAGGGAACTGGCGGAGGGGATCACTGAGCCACTTTCCATTATTTACCTGCAGGAGGGCAAGAGACACAGAATATCGCTGCTTTCCCTTATTAAATTCATCAGTGGCCACACAGTGACTTTGTTTCTCGTTTAACTGTTCCTGCAGTAGTAACAGCTCATTATGGGGCCCTTGAATTGCCTTACAGGTCTGGGCTGAGTTTTGATCTGGACTGTTGCTGTGCTTGGCAGCTGCTGTCCTTGCAGACCAGATGAACTCACTCCTGCCACCCTGCCTGGCAGTTCATTCCATCCGCGTCACAGCTCTGTCTGCAGCACTGACAGCTCCAGCTCCCCAGTCAGGTCCCTGGCTGAGGACATTGCCTCACATCTGGGCTGAGCCACCCCAGCTGTGGCACCAGCCCAGCTCTGACCTGCCACAAGAAACCTGGTACCAAGTGTCCAAGAGCCCATGTGTGCAAAGGCTTTGCTGCAGAGCACAGACATGACATGGCCAAAGATTGATGAATGTCTCTCTAGACCTAGGAGTATAAAACCAGGATAAAATGCATGAACTCATTCAACTGAAGATATTCCTCCTTCAGCTTGGAGGAATTAGATCCTTTGCTGTAACATTCCTGGTGTCCTGTCTAATGATGGGACAAGAAAAGTTGATTCTCATAGTAATTCATTGTTTAATACAAAGGGGGAGCACCTAGGGTGCCCAGGGCTGTCCTGCAGAGCAGGGTCCCTGCACCCCAGGGCTGTGCCGGGCAGGGACTCTGCCGCCTGCCAGGGTCAGCGCTCAGCCTGCCCGGGAGATCCCACGGCAGCAGCTGTGGGTGGAAGGAGCGACCCCCGGCAGGGCAGGCAGGGAGCTTGTGGGGTTGAAGGGGGCTGTGTGGGTCAGGGCTGCTCAGAGCTCCAGATCAACCCCACAGACATGGCAGAGGGTCCTTCTGACCAACGACATCGAGACAGCAACAGCTGCAAGGGAAGGAGTCTGTGCTTTCAGTTTTCCACTCTTGCTTGTCTGGGTGTGCAGTGGAGATGGGGATTTATTTCTCTCATTGGAGCAGACACTGAGACCCCAGGTCTCGTTAGGACTTGTCTGAGCTGCTCCTGAGCCCCTGCACACACAGAGCTGCCCCTTGGCAGTGCCAGGAGGTGTGAGCAGGACAGAGCTGAGCACACAGCGGGTGGGACGGGGTCTGTGACACTGACAGGGAGCAGACCCAGGGACAGACACACAGCTGCAGGCAGCACAGACATGGGCAGGGAGAAGGAGCTCCTACCAGATATGCCAGGGACAGGATTCAGGAACCCCCCTGCAATCCCCTGCAGTGCAGACACATTTCCCAGTGCAACCCCTGGTCTCCTCTCCTCCCCAGCAGACCTTCTGCCCCAAAGCCATGGGGTCCAGGTCACAAGTCTCCACCTCAGCAGCTGGACCTCCAGGTGAAGGGGTCCTGGAACGTGGTACACAAAAAAGGTGCTAAAAGTACTTGCTCTACAGTGTCATTATGTGAGTGGCAGCAGCACAGCTGGGTCAGGAGAAGGTTCCACAGCATGCCCGTTTGCCTTTCTGTCCTTGCTATATTTTCTGGTAGCACTGCAGTGTCCTTCCCTGTTTCTCCACCTGTCCCTGGTGCTCTTGCTCTCTGGGGTTGGGGTGGGAGTGTGGGTTAGTTTTTGTTCTGACACCAGCTCAGAGGGTCTTGCCCCAGAGCTGTGTTCATGGAAACTAAATGCCCAAACTCCATTTTAAACTGTGATGAACTCTTTTCTTCAGTTGGTAGAAACAGAATGAGCGGAAACATCCCTCCATCAGGGAGGGGGTTTTCCATGAGAAACAGCCTGTTTATTTTCCTCAGAGAAGTCTCCCCTGATATGCCACTGTCTTTTCCTCCTTGCACAGGTCCTCATGCCCACAGGCAGCAAATGTCCAACAGCAGCTCCATCACCCAGTTCCTCCTCCTGCCGTTCACAGACACATGGGAGCTGCAGCTCTTGCACTTCTGGCTCTTCCTGGGCATCTACCTGGCTGCCCTCCTGGGCAATGGCCTCATCATCACCACCATAGCCTGGGACCAGCACCTGCACACCCCCATGTACTTCTTCCTGCTCAACCTCGCCCTCCTCGACCTGGGCTGCATCTCCACCACTGTCCCCAGATCCATGGCCAATTCCCTCTGGGACACTAGGACCATCTCCTTTTTGGGATGTGTTGCCCAAGTCTTTCTGTTTGTCTTTTTTTTTTCAGGAGAGTATTGTCTTCTCACCATCATGTCCTACGACCGCTACGTTGCCATCTGCAAACCCCTGCACTACGGGACCCTCCTGGGCAGCAGAGCTTGTGTCCACATGGCAGCAGCTGCCTGGGCCACTGGGTTTCTCAGTGCTCTGCTGCACACGGCCAATACATTTTCACTGCCCCTGTGCAAGGGCAATGCCCTGGGCCAGTTCTTCTGTGAAATCCCCCAGATCCTCAAGCTCTCCTGCTCACACTCCTATCTCAGGGAACTTGGGCTTATTGTGGTTAGTGTCTGTTTAGGATTTGGGTGTTTTGTGTTCATTGTGGTGTCCTATGTGCAGATCTTGAGGGCCGTGCTGAGGATCCCCTCTGAGCAGGGACGGCACAAAGCCTTTTCCACCTGCCTCCCTCACCTGGCCGTGGTCTCCCTGTTCCTCAGCACTGCCATGTTTGCCAACCTGAAGCCCTCCTCCATCTCCTCCCCATGGCTGGACCTGGTGGTGTCTGTTCTGTACTCGGTGGTTCCTCCAGCAGTGAACCCCCTCATCTACAGCATGAGGAACCAGCAGCTCAAGGATGCTCTGTGGAAACTCATATCCTAGTGTTTTCTGAAGCAATAAACTGCCCATCTTCTTCTATATAGGAGTTTTAATGTAGCTAATTACAAGCCCAGCCTGTCAACTGGATTTTCTGGTGTTTTTGGTGGTTTTCTTATTGTGATAATGTTGTCATCCCCTTTCTAATTCACTGTTGGCTTTTCTTTTATAACTGTTGGCTGCTTAAATGAGCAGCAGTGCTCTCCTTGTCTCTAAACAGAATAAAGGGCTGTTTAGCGACTTGTTTTTCGGTATATCTTTCCTGCAAGGGCTTTTTGGAGCTGCAGAGACAGTTCCTGTGCGTGGGTGGAGGGGAAAACAGCTCTTCCATGTCAGCCCTGCCAGGGAGCAGCAGCGCTTGTTCTTCCAGAGCTGTTCTGGTTCCACTCCCACACTCTCCTTCTCATCCCTTGTGTTGGTGCAAGGCCTGAGTGCTCTGGCAGCTTGGTCACCGTCCTGCTGTGTGTCAGTCCTGTGAGCACAGGCAGGGACAGGCAATGGGCACTGCTGTGACAGAGCTGGCCTCACAACAGCCTTTCCAGATAGAAAGGTGATCTCCTATGGGCAATACACGATGGGTTATATCTTCAAGCATATGCTTACGATAGTGTCCCACAGATTCAAACACCAGTGTACAGCTGAACAGCGTGTGTGTGCAGGGCTGGCACACAGCAGTGTCCTCTCACAGCCAGGCTCCTGCCAGAGACCTGCAGGACCAGCAGAGCAGGGGCTGGGCTGTGCCCCTGTTCACTGGACACCCCACAGAATCTGCCCTAGGGCATCGTCATGGACGGGCCCCTCTCAACCACCATTTCTAGTCCTGACTTCTCTCCCCAGCTCACAGAGATTGTTCTTCCCTCCATGGAATGACACTGAATGACTAGGTCAGCACTCCATGTCTGCATTGTACAGATGAGATGTGAGCACGCACATCCTGGATGTGAGGTGAGATGTACCCAGGAGCACAAACAACATCAGCTATTCCTGGGGGTTCCATGAAGGCCTGTGGGACAGACAGTGTCTTGAGGTCACTTCATGTTGGCAGAATCATCCTATGGGAAACTGCCTGAATGCAGCACTGGGTTGTGCTTCCTTGAACTGAGGTCCCCGTGTCCATTCCTCATGATGTGGGACATGTCAGATGAGTGCAGAGCAGGTGACACACCACAGGGCTGAGGTGCCTCCCGTCTTTTGGAAGTGGCACCAGGAGGCCAGAGGGAAACCAAGAGTACGGCCTCTATGTGCAACAGGGAAAGATTCCGTCTCTGAACACCCCTGGGTGCAGAAGGAGTTCACGAGGCCAGCTCAGACTTGGATGGCAGACAGAACTTGACATTTCTGTGTGTGACTCCAAGAACGAACAGTGCCTTGGTGATATTCATCTCAGCTGCTGGAACGGCTCATTGCAAGTGTTCCTGTCTGCTACATCACCCTTGCCCATGATCCTGGGTTGTGCTCTCAAAAGTACCAGAGCACTCAGAGAGGTTCTGGGGTCCTTGGAAAAGCAGACATCCGACCCAACTTCAAGAAGGGCTCTTTATTAAAATCCAGCCATTTTCCTCAAGAGGAGCTGCTCCTCCACCTGGTTTAGCGCCAGCAGCACAGGGCTCTCAGGGTCCATCGAGATCTTGACCGCTTCCATGAAGAGCACACGATGACAATGGTCTCAGTTGCCAGGGAGCAGATGGAGGGTTCGCTGTCCTCCTCCAAGGGCTGAAGGGCTGCAACAGAAAGAAGCAGAGCCCAGATGAGCTCCCATGGCTGCAGAGACCCCCAGGCATCCCCTCCCGACCACGCTCCCTACTCACCGCTGCAGATCTCAGACAGACTCTCCTTGCTTGGGTCTCTCAGGTGCCGCACAGCCAGCCCTGGGCACAGAGTTCCGTCAGCCCCTGCTCCCTCCCCTCATCAGGGCTGACCCCAGGGGAGAGCAGGAGCCGAGATGCTGGGACCGAGCGAGGCGGCCACCACGGCCACCTGCATGGGCAGGGCTGGGAGGGGAGGCCAAGGCCCTGCCCGGGGCAGCCGGTGCTCTGGCAGCCACAGGGCTGCTCCTTGTGCCAGGACAGCGGCGGGGACTGGGGCCAGGCTGCTGAAAGAGGGACCCAGCGGCTGTGACTCACCAATGAACCTCACGGCCGCCTCTCGCAAGCTGGCCTGAGCATCCCTCAGGTACGGCAGGCTCAGGCTCAAGAGCTCTTGAGCTCTGCTCCTGTCCCGCTCCAGCTGGAGAGAGCACAAGGGTGTGAGCACGTCACTGTCCCTCCCCAGCTGGCCGGACCAGTCCCTCCCCACAACAACCCACATTCCCCTTCCCCCCCGGCCATCCCCGTGTTCCAGCCAGGAGCACTGTGGGGCTGAGAGAGAGACACAGGCTGAGGGGTCCCAGGGGTGCTGAGAGCCCTCCCTCCCGCTGGCTGCGGGGCAGAGGGAAGAGCCCCTGGGGGCTCTGTTCTTGACGACAGGGAACAAGGATGCAGCTCGGGGCTGCAGCAGGACAGGCGAGGCACATCTGCAGAGCCCACAGCACAGACATGTGGAGCAGCCCTGTCCAGCCTGGGCCCTGGGCCTTGGGGGTTGTCCTCACCAAGCTCTCTCCAATCCGCCATGTCTGCTCTGTCTGCACCAGGTGTCTGAGCTGTTTCCACCTGAGCAGTTCTGCGGCACCGAGGAGGGCTTCCCTGGCAACCTACGGAACAGCAGAAGCTGGGAGATGGCACCACGTTCTGGGGCAGGAGACCTGGTGTCCCCCTGCTCTGGGCTTTGTTCCTGGGGTGATTCTGCCCTTAGGGACCGGGGACATGCCCTGGCCCAAGCGCCCAGGGGTCTCTTCCCTGCATCACTGCTTGGCTTTGAAATCTGTACCTTGGCCACACTCAGCACTTGGTCACTCATGCGGAAGAAGAGAGGGAGCAGGCCAAGTCGCACTGTGTTCTTCATCTCCCTCTTGTCGTTCCACACCACCATCTTCATCAGGTCTCTGAAGAGGCTGATGGAGCTCGCTCTCAGCTGGCTCAGCTCCTGGGAGGGAGCAGCACAGTAGGACCTGAGCACCAGCAGCTCTCTGCCCACGGGGAGCAGAAGCTCCTGCATGGCTGATGGGAGGGGAGATGCTCCAGGGCGGCATTGTGCACACTGCAGTTGTGGCCAGATCTGCGGCCCTGGGTGCGTGAAGGGCCACTCAAGGGACTTGCTCAGGCAGTGCCTGTGCCTCAAAACGCCGTCCCAGCATCCCCCAGCAGCCTCAGCAGCCATGGTGGGGAGGAGCTGTGGGAGCAGCTGGCAGGGAGAAGCTGGGCTGGGCTGCAGAATGCAGAAACCATCCCACAAGAGCCCCAGGGAGAAAGGAGAGAAGCCCCTTCTTTGAGTGGCTGGGCAGAAGGGCAGCTGTCATTGTCCAGTGCCCACCCGCGGGGCTCAGGCTTATACATCAGCCTTATACATCAGCCTTACGTCATCAAAGAAGGGCAGGAGAAATTCTGCCAGCAGCACAGCGATGGGACTGGCCTCCTCCCTCTCCAGCTGAGCCATCACAGCTCTGAAGACCACCAGAGCCTTCATCCTGATGGCCTTATTGCCATACTGCAGGACCCACATCAGGTCTGGCAGCATGACCTTCATCTTTCTGGCCTGTATGAAGAAGAGAGTTGCCCTTTTGGGACCAGGTCCATGTGTGGAGAGCTCCCCAGGCAGCCCCCAGGCCCCACCATGGCAGGGAGGGCCTTTGGAGCAGGCACCCCAGCGCCTGACTGCCAGCCAAGGCCAAGCCCGAACCCACTGCCCCGGCCCTTGGCTGCCACCATGGCTGCCCTTGGCGACACCCTACTCACCATCTCGTCTCTCTGTGACAGCGTCATCATGCCCCTGAGCAACAGGGAGAGCACCGTTGGCCTTCGTTGCCTCAGAAACCTCATAACTAGGTACATTGGAGCAAACTCCTCCTCTTGCAGATCACTGCTGGCCAGTATCTGAAAGCAAGCCAGCAGTGAGTGACCGGCAGAGCTGCTGGGGCTTCTGGCACCGTGCAGCTCCTGGGGCACCAGGAGCTTCTTCCAGTAACTCACAGCCAAGCGAAGGATGGCGGTGTCCTCCCGGTGTGTATACAGGACCCTATAGTGCCGGTCCTGGAGTTGGATGTGCAGCTCCTTCAACACGTTCTGCAGGGTCTGGGGCACGGAGAACATCACCTCCCACAGTGCCAGGGCAGTGCTGCAAGAGAGCGCTCTGTCAGCAGGGCAGCCTGGGCCACAGCAGCGTGTCTGGGCTCCGCGCTGCAGGACGCCTGGGATGCCCTGGGCAGCAGCAGAGGCTGAGCTGGTGCTCCCGTGGAGCTGGCAGAAGCGCAGTGGGGGGCTCTGGGCTGGCTTGCTCAGCTGTGGCTGCTGTGGGCCTGGCTGACCCCAGCGCTGGAAAGCGTGGTGGGATGGAGGGTCCTGCTCCTCGGGGGTGTCCTGCAGGATTCCTTGGCGCTGGCAGCCAGAGTGTCTCCGGGCCCCTTTCCCCACAGGGAACAAGGCCTCATGGCTTTTGGGGCCGGTACCTGTCTCCTGGTGGTGCGATTGTCAGCAGCGTCGACACCACCTCCCCAGGGCACTTGTCAGCCAGGGGGACAATTAGGGTCTCAACACTCTGTTGGGCTGGTGCCGTGCTGATGCACTCCAGGGTTTTATAGATGCAGCTCGTGATCTTTGGCACCTGGAGGAGACACAGGTGAGGATGGTGCTGCCACTGGAGTGCAGCCATTTCCTCAGCTTTCCTTGCCATCCCTCTCTGCCACCTTCATGTGGCTTCATTTTACTGGGATTTGAGAGGAAGAGATGGATGGAAGGAGGAACAAGGCCTGACAGGGCCGAAGGGCAGGACAATCCAGCCAAAGGCCACTTACATCCACCAGCCAGAAATCGCAGTCTCTCTTGACCATGTCCAGCATGTTTCTGGCCATCGCCTTGTCAAAGGTGCTGGAGTCGCTCATGGCCTCGATGAACACCAGGACTATGTCTGTTTTCTCAGAAGGCTGGAGGTATTCTGCAAAGAGCTAAGGGAGGAAGGGAGGCAGCAAAGCCAAGTCACACCGAGTGCCCCGGTGCTGCTGCGTAGCCGGGCAGTGCCAGCAGCCCTGCAGAGCCGCCCGGCGGTGCTGCGGCAGTGCCCGCAGCAAAGCTGGCAGCAGGGGCAGCAGTGACTGCTGGGGAGGAGGAGAAGAGAGGCCCGGGGAGAGGGAGGAGGGTTGGGGTCCTGGGCACAGGCTGCTGGCCCTGCCGTGAACCTGGGGTTGCTGGTGGCCAGCAGGACTGGGGCTGCTGCTGGGACACTGGAGAGCAGCCCTCGCATCGTCCCTGCTTGGGGACAGCAGGAACCCTCTCAGCAGGGACAGGGAGGCCACGCCAGCCCCCTGATTGTGGAGGCCTTTGTTCACACGAGTCCCCTGCTGGTGCCACCAACAAGAGTGCCAGCAGGAGCTCTTTACCATGACGTCGGGTTTTAGCCAATCCTCAGAGGAGCTGTCGGGATCTTCCAAGTGGGGCTGTCGTGCTTGATTCCTCCTGTCTGAACAGCAGGGAAACAGAGAGAACTCAGTAAAGCACAGCAGCTTTGTCAGCAAGCTTCCCAAAGCACCCCGAGATCTGCCCTCGTGATGGCAGGGCATAAGTGGGCAAGGAGAATTCTGGAGGGCATCAGGAACAGCTTCTTGCTACAAGCACCGGAAGCTCTAGCCAGGAGGACTCAGAGATAGACCTGCTCTTCACTGGCAGGAAAACCATGGCTTTGGGTCATGGCAATCAGCTGTATGTTTGGGTCTGGGAACCACAGAACAGCGGGCTTCAGGATCCCGAAAGGAGGGAGGAAGGAGAGCAGCAGAGAACAGATCCCAGACTTTGGGAGAGGGCTCAGCTGCTGCAGCAAAATGGCAGCTGGGATGCTACGGGAAGCAGCTGGGAAGGACAAAGGAGGTGAGGAACAGGAGCAGACCCATTGGGAGATGTCTGTGTGTAGAGGGATCGAGCCCAACACAACTTCTCTTACTGTTTTGTCCAGCCAAGAAGACAGAAAGGTGCTGCACTGCATCTCGAGCCAGAGTTCTTGCCTCTTCCCAGGAATGTTGGAAAAGGAGGAGATGCCCCAGCAGCTGTCCCAGCTCTGGGATCTGGATGTCTCTATAGCTGACAGGGCCGTGTATGTCTGTCCTAGAGCGGCACCAGGCCTGGGCGAGGGAGACAGAACAGCAGGAGGGTTGAGGGCAGGCGGCTTTGCCAAAGCCCTGAACCCAAGCGCGTGTCCAGGGCTCCGTGGGCAGGCAGGACTGTCCAGGGCCATGCTGGTCACAGCTCCCAGAGCAGCTGGGTGGGCAACAGCCCCGCGTGGGGAGAGCTGCAGGCTGCTCTGGGGTGCAGGGATGGGCAAACGGTCTGGCCAGAGGGTGCCTGGCTCCTTACCCCCAGTGTGGGATTCTCAGCCAACATGAAGCTCAGCCCCTCAATCCTCCCCACGGTCCTCTGCCGCACATGTTCTCTCTCGGAGCTGCTCAGAGTCAAGAGCATCTGGGAAGAGAGAAGCTGCTGGTGAGCACTGGGAGCCGCCACCACTCCAGCAGAAGCAGCACCGCTCAACTCTTGTGCTGGACTGGCCCACTCCATTAAGGGTTCCCCAGGACTCGACCAAAGCCTGTAGCGAGGCTCTTGCCCTGGGGTCCCTGGCAGGCTTGGGGCACATGCCCCAGGCCAGCCCTGTGGCCAGGCAGGAAGGCAGATGCCACCCTCTGCGGCCACTGTGCTGCGGAAGAGCCTGGAGGGCAGCCCCTGGTTCCCCGGGGAGGTGGGCACCCTCCCGGCAGCGCTCTCTGCACGGCACGGGGTGGGACTGTCACCTCCAGAGTGGACACCCCGTCCCCCAGGGTGAGGAACAGCCCTTGCGAAGCCCAGACTTTGCACATCCAGACCTGGAAGATATTGTGCAGCAGGTCACTGACTCTGGAGGCACGAGAGTTGAGAAGAAACGCCTGCAGCATGTTGTCCATGGACCGCATGGTCTGCAAGAACACAACGGGTTGTGGTCGTGTTTCCTGCCACCCCTCTCACTCCCAGGAGACTGATCTGAACTCCCAGCACTGAGGGACGACTCCCGCGCTGCTGCGCTGTGCCCGGGAGAGACCCGGGGCAAACAATCTGCTCTGGGCAGAGCAGCCTGTGAAACTGGACATGGCCAGGCCCACAGGCAGGGGACGAAGGGATGAGGGTGGGACAGCAGACCTGAGACCCTGCCCTGCCTTGGATCTCTGGTTCTATCGTGGCACGGGGTGGTTGGGGAGCAGACAGAGGGACCGGGGGCTCCTGTAGCTCACGCAGCACTTACTTCTAAGTAGAGGTAACGGTCCATGTCCTCCACTTCTGGTGGAAGCACGAAGACACTGGAGAAGCAGGCTTGGAGCAGCCGTGTCTCCTTGCCCTCCAGCACCCCCTCCACTGCGCTGCAAAGAGAGAGCAGCCAGCCGCACGCTGGTACCTGGAGCAGCGCCTCGAGGCCTCGTGCAGGCGGCCCCGAGAGGGATGGGCAGGTACCTCAGTTCGGCAATGGCACGCATGGCGATCTGCCGCAGCGCCGTGCGCAGTTGGTCCCTGGGCTCCTCTTCCAGCAGCACCTGCAGAGCACAGCCGGGATGGGACCTGCAGCTGCCAGCACCCAGCGCCACCAGCCCCCGGCCCTGCCCAACGCTGTCCTCACAGGGTGCCGGTGCCGCAGTCCTCGACCCCTTCCCCAGAGCCGCCGGGTATCCCCTCACCTCGATATTCTCTGCCAGCTTGTATCTCCGGCAGAAGACATCCAGGCCCCTTGGCGAGCAGTGGCGCCTGCTGGTGTCACACAGGTCACGGATGTCCATAAGAAACCCAATCTTGTGGCTTTCCTCCTGGCAGCCGGGGAGCAGAGAGGCAAACAGGGAGCGTGAGATGGGGACACGCGGCCAGCGGCACCGCAGCATGGGGGTGCAGTGCCCATTAGAGACCTGGGAGCAGCAGCTCTGCCCAGCCTGCACCCTCCAGCACCCGCAGCAGAGCCCCTGTCAGCAGATGCCAGCACAGCCGCCTTTAAAGCGGCCACGGTTACCTTTTCTGGGCTGCTGAGAAAGGACACGATGGAGTCCATGTATCCCCTTAGAAGTCCATTCACAGGTAACGCATCGGCATCTAATAAAGGGGGAGAGCAGGGAGGGCTGCAGAGACGTTTGCAGGCAGGACAGAGCAGAAGGAGATCTGCCCCCCGTCCAGCCGCACGCCCGCTGCCCTGGCACAGTCTCCCCGTGCGTGTCAGGGCTGCAGGGTGCCCGGCAGACGGGCTGCGATGCTCGAGCCAGGCAGGACAGGGAAAGTGCCCGGTGCAGCGGGTGAGGAACTCGCTTCAGACGGGCAGGAAAGGTCCCCGTCCCACAGCACGGCTGCCTCCTGCCCGCCCAGCTGCCTCTCGCTGCCCATGCCCTGCAGCAGGAGCTGGGTCCCCTCTGCCAGCACAGGCTGTGCTGGGGCCGGCTCCCAGCTCGGAGCAGCCCTGGGCTTCAGGCAGCATCATGGCCAACACCTGTGGAACCCCCCTGCCAGCGTGCAGGGAAACGTGGTCCTGGTGTTGAGCAGGGAGCGCTCGCTGGCCCCCGCCCTGCCCAGACAATCAGGGCCCCTCACTCACCCATCTCCAGGTCCTGGGCCATGCACAGCTCCTGGGGCTCTGCTGGAGAGCTGCTCTCCTGGGGAGCCCTGTCCTCCTCCAGGGCCACCACGGGGCAGGTGAGGTGTTTGTCTGCCATCTCGTGGGTTTGGGGACAGAGGTATGGGTGAGGAATTGGGAAGACTTGGTGAAACACCACGAGTCTGCCAAGGGCAGCCGGGAAAGACGTGGGCTGCACTTGGGGAGTCCTCAGCACAAGTCTGCCGGGGGCAGAGGGGAGTCTGCCAGGGGCAGCTAAAGTGAGGGTATGGTTGGACTCGATGATCTTAAAGGTTCGCTTCCAACCAAAAAGATTCTCTAATTCTCAAACTCAATGAAAGACGTGGGCTACGCTCGGGGGCTCTCGCCAGCTCCGTGCTCGCACCCTGTCTCGTCACCGTCCTGCCGGACAGTGTGGGCTGGGGCTGCAGCTGCGCTGAGCACAGGCAGGGCAGTGGGTGTCACCATGTGAGGTCACAAAGGGCCCCACTGTGACCCTGCGCCTGGGGAGCGAGGGGCAGCATGTCCCGTTGGGAGGAACAGGCCAGTTCAGCCCTGGGCACCTGGGTGCTCTCAGGTGTCTCCAGGTCCCCCTTTGCCCTCATGTCCCCTCGGGACTGCCCTGTTGCCCTGTGGTATGTTCCAGAGCCCCGTGTTCACCTGACTGGCTGATCTGAACAGCAGTGAAGCTGCTCCTTTAGTGGGTTTGTAGAGATTTCTAGGGAACTCCAAGGGTGGGCAGCAGAGGGGATGGGCTTTGTGTGCTGTCTCACCGCTTACAGAAGCTCTCAGTGGCTTGAGGATAAACTGACCATATAACCAAGTGACAAACTGTTGGAGCGGGCAGAGCACAAAAGGAGGAAGCCAGGTGGTGGGGGGTGAAAAAGGTGGAAAGGCTGAGGTACTAAATGCCTTCTTCACCTCAGTCTTTAACAGTCAGAACAGTTGTGCTCCAGGTACCCGGCCCCTGGAAGCAGAAGACAGACATGGGGAGCAGAGTGAAGCCCCAATGATCCAAGGGGAAATGGTTGGCAACCTGCTACACCACTTGGAAACGCACAAGTCTGTGGGGCCAGATGGGATACACCCGAGGGTTCTGAGGGAACTGGCGGAGGGGATCACTGAGCCACTTTCCATTATTTACCTGCAGGAGGGCAAGAGACACAGAGAATATCGCTGCTTTCCCTTATTAAATTCATCAGTGGCCACACAGTGACTTTGTTTCTCGTTTAACTGTTCCTGCAGTAGTAACAGCTCATTATGGGGCCCTTGAATTGCCTTACAGGTCTGGGCTGAGTTTTGATCTGGACTGTTGCTGTGCTTGGCAGCTGCTGTCCTTGCAGACCAGATGAACTCACTCCTGCCACCCTGCCTGGCAGTTCATTCCATCCACGTCACAGCTCTGTCTGCAGCACTGACAGCTCCAGCTCCCCAGTCAGGTCCCTGGCTGAGGACATTGCCTCACATCTGGGCTGAACCACCCCAGCTGTGGCACCAGCCCAGCTCTGACCTGCACAAGAAACCTGGTACCAAGTGTCCAAGAGCCCATGTGTGCAAAGGCTTTGAATCAGAGCACAGACATGACATGGCCAAAGATTGCTGAATGTCTCTCTAGACCTGGGAGTATAAAACCAGAATAAAATTACTAAATCCATTCAACTGAAGATATTCCTCCTTCAGCTTGGAGAAATTAGATCCTTTGCTGTAACCTTCCTGGTGTCCTGTCTAATGATGGGACAAGAAGAGATGATTTTCATACCAGTTTATTTTCTAAGAGGAAGAATATAATGCTGGCAAGAAGTGTCTGTGCAGAGGAGAGAGAATCAACATCACTGATTACTTGAAGCTGTTTGAAAGGTTGTGTCCCCGGAGCCCCAGGGACACCTGGAGGGAGCCCAGAGGGGACAGAGAAAGGGACATCATGTGCTGCTCCTGTGCTGCTGAGCTGGGCTGGGCTCCTGGGACACAGGGAGCTCATGGCAGCGGCAGCGCTGCAGAGAGACAGCTCTGCCCAGGAGCAGCTCCTCTGTAAAGCGCAGCAGGGCTGAGGGCTCTGCCTGCAGCACCGAGGGCACAGGAGACAGGCAGAGAGAGGTTAAAGACAACATGGGGTGGAGGATGCTGAGAGATCACTGGGAGACAAATCTTCACAGCCCTGAAAAGAGTAAGTCTCTGGCCATAGCCCAATTCAGCTGCAGTTCCTGGAGAGATGCTAAAGCTGGAACATTCCACAAGCTGTGGCATCTGTCAGGAGGGACGTTGCAGTTTCTCCAGTGTAGAGAAAACATGTTATATAGAAGTGAGTTTCTCTGCTGCACCTTCAGAGGGACATTTCTAATGGTCTCTTTCAAGGAGAAGGTAAAGGAAGAGGTTACAGTAAAGCTAAGGAGCTTTCCCAAGTCCTTATTTTCAATTTCTTTCTCTTGGGGAATTTGAGAGGAGAAAAGGAAGAGTAGCTCTCATACTTGAACAAATCACTGAGACCACTCAGCTGTAACTACAAGCAGTTAGTAGGTCTGATAGGAGCCTCCTGATGAGCCTTCATACACTCCTCTGCCCATGGACAGATGCAGCATCGCCTTTGCTGGACCCAGCAGGATCACCCACCTGTCTTTGTTTTCAACCTGCAAACAGGAAGATGCTCCCAAGCAGTGCCCTGCAAACAGGCAGGTGTCTGTAGGGCCAGGGGGAGGGCACAGAGTTTGGGATGGGGTCTGTGAGCACTGACAGGGAAAAGACATGGGACAGGGAATCACCTCCCAGGAGGAAAATCTCCTGGCAGCAGGGACATGATCTGGGAAGGAGGAGAAAAACCAGAGCTCTTGTGGGAGGGAGGATGTAGAAATCTCTGATTGATCCCCTGCAGGTCAGATCCCTCCTGTGAGCAGCCCCCTGGCCTCCTGTCCCACCCAGCAAAGCCTCTGCCCTCAGGGCCGGGGGCTCCAAGGCATGAAGCAGCTCCTGTGCAGCCAGAGCTCCAGTTCCTCTGCAGAGCACAGGGGCTGAGAGCAGCTGCCCGGCAGTGTTGGTGTCTGGGAGGTGGCTGCACAGCTGGGGAAGGGTGACGCTGTCTGAGTGCCCGGCTGCCTCTGCCCTGGCCTCTCTCACACCCACCCTCACCGCATTTTCCTTCCTGCTCCCCTGCTCTGGGTCACTGCTGTTGGGATCTTGTTCTTGCTGTCAGGCTCTCTGGGGATGGCAGTTTCAGCTGCAGAGTCACAGCCTGATCTTGTGGGTCCTTTCCTGCAGATGTGTCCATGGGAACACATATCCCAGCTTTGCTCTGACCTGTGGGGTGTGGGCAATGAAGTTTGTGAGGCTGGACAGCAAACTGAGACTCCCTGAATCAAATGCTATCAGGACACTTTGCTATCTCCTTGAGGTTTCCTTCCAAGCTGTGAGTTTCCCTCCAGGATACAAACCTGTCCTACAACATCTTCGTATTATCTCAATACCCAGTGGAGAACCACAGAGATCCTACAAGAAAGAAAATATTGCTGGGTTTGTGAAATGAGCCATGTGTGTCCTGGGCTAAACGTGGGGTGCTGAGACCTTAGAAAACAGTGAGATGTGTAGTGGTCTGAGGAGGATATGTGTACCCTGGCCCAATAAAGTGAACTATGCTCTATCACTCACATTGAGTCGTCTCAGCTTGTTCCTCCACCGCTCGCAAGCTTTGTTTTGGAAGACATCGGGTTTGGGATGGTAAGGAAGCTGTAACTACTCCCGGGCCGGGCGGGGGGGCGGGGCCCGGTGGCGGGCGCGGACGGGATTGGCTCCTGTGCGGGATGGGCGGGGCCATGCTGCAGAAGCGCGTGGGCCGAGGAGCGCTGAGGAACCTCAGGGAGGAGATGGCGTCGGGGAGGCTGCAGTGGGCAATGCTGAGGTAGCTCAGGATGGGATGGCACTAAGGTGTGGTTTCAAAGGGAAATGCTGAGGTACCTTGAGGAATGGATGCTGGGCTGGGAACTGTGAACACATCAGATTGGTTAAGAGAGTGTTCATGACAGAAATTTGTGCAGTGAAGTATTCCAGCAAAGAGAGGGAGAAGAGCAAAACAGATCAGGCCTCCTAGGATGCCTGCAGGTTTGGGGACAGGGATGATGAGGTTGTTAATCCGGTCCTAACTGTTTCTTTCTCTGTCCCTCTCTTGCAGCACCTGACTGAATGGAGGAGCAAGTGGACGGGAAGTTCCTGCGCCACACACAGATCACATTTATTACTCTCGCCCTCAGAGACCCGGAGATCCAAACCGTTCCCATGGTGCCTTGAAGCAGCCTGTGCTCATGCGCTTCTCCCGGGGAGAAGGCGGAATGGCAGTGACGGCCACGTTAAGCCACAGGGTGCACACTCTGCAGCTGTCAAGCCCAGCTCTGCGTTAGCTCACACCTGCGATTTTGCACCGCACACGCAGATTTGAGTTGTTGCTGGCTGTTGCAGCGTTTGGCTTTGGTGAGGACAGCGTGTGATTGTCAGCAGTTGGTGTAGGTGGAATCTTGAGGAGACAGCGATATTTCCGTGCCAGAACTGGTTGGTGTTTGCATGGTATTGTGGCGGTTGTTCCCGCAGGCGATCAGTGCTGGAGTATTATTGCAGGATGAGGGGATTTTGGAGGCTTGTCTGTGAGATGCACTAGAGGCAGCAGTTGAAAGTGGAAGGCTGAGATTTGGAGAGTTTGTCGGTGGGTTTGGGGCGGTTGTCAGCTGAAGAGTTGGCTGTTTGCAGGTGAGGTGTAGGGCAGACTGACTTTGCCTGGGCGGCGCAACTGGCTGGGTGTGCAGAGCTGAGGAGAGCGGGCTGCTGCGGGGGACCCTAAAGCTGGAGACCCAGCCGGCAGCTCCAGACGCTCCCGCTGCCGGGCAGGGCCGTGCAGGCCAGTGCCCTGGGGCACAGCGACGGGACCCTCCGCACGTACCAGAGAGCAGGTGAGGACCGCGGGCATTTGTACTGAGCTGTGACATCTCTGACCCGTGACATTGGGGTCCAGCAAGTACCAAAGAGCAGGTGAGGACCGTGGGCATTGGTACTGAGCTGTGACATCTCTAACCCGTGACATTGGGGTCCAGCAAGTACCAGAGAGCAGGTGAGGACCGCGGGCATTTGTACTGAGCTGTGACATCTCTGACCCGTGACATTGGGGTCCAGCAAGTACCAAAGAGCAGGTGAGGACCGTGGGCATTGGTACTGAGCTGTGACATCTCTAACCCGTGACATTGGGGTCCAGCAAGTACCAAAGAGCAGGTGAGGACCGCGGGCATTTGTACTGAGCTGTGACATCTCTGACCCGTGACATTGGGGTCCAGCAAGTACCAAAGAGCAGGTGAGGACCGTGGGCATTGGTGCTGAGCTGTGACATCTCTGACCCGTGACATTGGGGTCCAGCAAGTACCAAAGAGCAGGTGAGGACCGTGGGCATTGGTACTGAGCTGTGACATCTCTAACCCATGACATTGGGGTCCAGCAAGTACCAGAGAGCAGGTGAGGACCGTGGGCATTTGTACTGAGCTGTGACATCTCTAACCTGTGACATTGGGGTCCAGCAAGTACCAAAGAGCAGGTGAGGACCGTGGGCATTTGTACTGAGCTGTGACATCTCTAACCTGTGACATTGGGGTCCAGCCTGAGCAGGACACGTGCGGAAGCTGTGCTGCAGGGAGGGCAGAGCTGAGGGGAAGGGCTGTGCGAGGGGCTGGTGCCAAGGCAAGGCGGGCGCGCTGTGGGGTGTGGGGAGGTGTCAGCCCCGGACTCAGCCCCTGTCTGACTGTAGTGCCCTTGGGCTGGTGTAGCTCAGTCCTCCGTGTGTTTCTCTTCAGGGGGAGCAGCGTGCAAAGGAAAAGCAAGGAAGGAGGTGAACCTGTGAGGAAGAGTGATGGATAAAGAGGGTTGGAGCGCACCTGCCAGTCAAGAGGGATCAAGAAAGAAGACACCGGCGGTGGAACCGCAGGTCAGGAGAGCTCAAGGAAGGAGAAAGGTGATTTTGGCTGTATGGGTTTTTCTAGCTCACACACCAATGAAGACAGTTTGGATAATAAAAGAAATGTATGCAAAACCAATAATTAAAGGCAGAGAATGTTTATATGCTATGTATGGGGTAGACCTGAAGGTATATTTCTTCCTACAACGAAGGAGAATTCGGAATGGTAATTAATTGAAGATGTGAATTTCCAGATTGCATTGGCAACATACACAGGGAACATATCAGTTCATTAACCTCAGCATAAACTGTGGGCTGAAATTGGTAATTTACCATTGTACGGCAAATGCTGCTGTCAGCAATGACCAGTAAGCGACAAGACTGTATTTACTGGTGCCTCTGGTCGCTCACGTAAAGTTGTAATTACATGGCTAAACTCAGATACCCAGTGCTGCAAACACAAGGTAGAAAAAGAGACCAAGGGTCCAACAAGTTCTTGAGCTGACAGCTGTTGGGATCGCTTTGAGGTGTTCTGTAACAAACCTTTGAATGTTGTAACTGACTCATATTATGCAGCTGGCGTACTTAACCGCCTGGAAGCTTCTTTTCTTAAGGGAGAGGATAATCCTCTTTCGATGGCTGAATTGAGAATGCTATGGTTTCTAATAGATCATAGACATCATGGTTATTATGCAATGCACACCCGCTCTCGCACTGCCCTTCCAGGACCTCTTGCGAAGGCAATAGGAGGGCCGATGCACGAGCTGTGCCGCTCACTGTGCCTAAAGCCTTGGAGCAAGCTATATTATCACATAAATTCTTTCACCAGAGTGCAAAGGCGTTAAAACGGCAATTTCAAATTACAGTGGATCAGGCCAGGAGCGTTCTTTTGTCCTGCCCTGATTGCCAACAGTTGGCACCCGTGCCATCCACAGAGGGTGTTAATCCAGGACGGATTAGTGCCAGTGAAGTACGGCCAACTGATGTAACGCACTGTTCTGAATTGGGTAAATACGTACGTGTTTCTGTAGACACTCATTCCAGATTTCTCGTTGCTGCTGCATGCGCTGGTGAAAGAGCACGAGACGTCTGTAACGTTGGTTGACATGTTTTGCTGTTTTAGGAGTTCCACGATATGTAAAACCAGAGGAAAGCAGAACGCACGCTCAATTAGAGGAGGGATTCCCCGAGTGCCCAGTGCGCTGTAATAAAAGTGCCTGCTTTTTAACACTTTCAAAACAGTGTTAAAGAGTCTGTTTGCCGACTTTTCGGTATCGTTTTCTGGCGACGAGGATGGGATAATCTGCCTGACCTCCCGTGGATCCCAGGATCTCTGGGACCTTGTGACGGCACCGGGGAAATCCTGGAAGGGACCACAGATCCTCGGACCAGCTCGGGACGCGGGTAAAACCCCATCAAAGAGATAAGGCACTTTCATTGTCTGGTTTGGTTGGCATGCTGCCTGCGCGAGACGTGGGCGACACCAGCGCGTTGGGTCTGCGCATTCGCGTCTGCGCATTTTGGTAAACTGGGTAACTTGAAAAAAGAAAGAAATAAACAATTAAAGAGAAAAATGAGAAAACAATAAATTAAAGAGAAAAACGAGGGAACAGTAATTTGATAAAGGTACCGTTAGTGATTTTGCTGTTTGTGCCTTAGCAATTGTATAATTGTTTGTGTCTTTAGTGGTTTGTTGTTGTTGTTACTTGTGTCTTGGGTGATTTTATAGTCCAGTACTTATGGTTCACCAATCGTCTGTTATTGTGATTGTGAAGTAGGTAGTGGACAATCGACAGGAGGATTCGGGAGAATCTGACATTGGAAAAGGATCGTTTGCTGTTCAACAGGGAGTCAACCAGGGAGAATCTGATTGAATACTGTAATTAATGGCGGCCACTGTAAATAATATTAATATGCTGCACAGGTCTAGGTGGGTATACTTTGAGATGCGTAGTACAGTAATGTGCTACATGTAATATATATTAAGATATATATTTTAAATCATATATTGCCTATTACATAAGTCATATTACACAATACATAGTGTTACTTATGCATTGTATTTATCCCCTTCAGATCCATTTGTTTTGAAAAAGGATAATCAGGGAAAGAAATGGAAACCAGTAAAAGGTTTGTTGGAGAACAGATATTGGTGTAGAATGCACAGAGAACATGAGATCAGAATTGTCCCTCGGTCAGTCCAGGGTGGGATCCTGATATCCTTATATCGGGGGACAGGCTGAATTGGTATGGACAGTGCATTTTATACGGGATTAGACACGCTGTGCCTAAAGCTGTAAATATGCCAAAACCTTTTGAGATTAAACAGGATCATGAGGAGTCTCCCACTGAGTTTTTACACCGTCTTAAACTGACAGCTCAGTAATATATTAATATAGGTCCTGACTTGGAGAACAGAGAATGAGAATTCTTAGTTGACTGGGAGCTCATTATTCTGTGTTAAACACTATGCAGGGAATATTAAGTAGCGATTCTGTACCAGTTATGGGTGCCACAAAAATTGCCAAACACGGCCCTTTAACCCACTGCTTAGAATGTTTGTATATGGAGTCTGGTACTTATTGATTGTGTACCATGGGTCTTATCTTGTGCACAACGAATGGTTGAAAAAAGCTTTAATGGTGCAATGGCTGTGCGGTTACACGCTGCTATGGCTGCAATTGTTAAACAAAGAAGGGAGATGTGGCAGGGTTGTGACATCAGGCCTGTGAGAAACTGCAAGAGTCACAGCGTGAGAACAAGTGCTGGTGGAATAACACAAGCAGCAAAGACTGTATGGGACATGAACCATCAGGGACAGAGGGATTGATACAGGATCGGTATATCAAGGACAGAGGTACCCAATGTTTCAAATGCAAACCTGAGTTTGTATTAAATGTCTCTCTACATCTTAAAGAGAGTCTGTGCCTCATTTGCTACACCCCTTTATCTGTTTCCCAAATTACGATTTAGACTGTATTTACCATTGTAAAAATAAAGCTTTCCCCCCTAATTTTTGTCATTAGACATATTGTAATTAGAATTAATAGAGATACTGAAGCCCATCCTAGCTAAACTGCAAAAAAGACAGCAGCCATGTGTATTTTTAAATAAAGATTAAATCAAATCTGCTAGCTCATTATCTTTAAGCGTTTTACTGTGCTCACCTCCCTCCCAAGGTTTTGTGTCTGTTGTATCAAGGCCTGACACCCACGGCCACAGTGGATGAATCACCATGGGCACAACACCAGAACCCGCCTGTTCGTGTCCAGGATATCCACTCCAGCAGACACTGTTAGTAAAAGAGCACATCATGGAACTGAAAAACCATCTAATTGTGTCATTATACACATTCACTGCTCTTTTTTCCGCTTTATACCCATTGCAGCTTTTAAAAATTCAATAGTTTGAAAAGGGTTTCTGTTTTGGCTCTGCACACGGAGCCTGATTTTCCTTCTCTAGGGCCTTTCACCCGGTTCCCCACACTCGTGTGATCATTGTGCTGCACGTGGGCAAAATCAGCTGTGCCCTGTGTTTCTCCTGGAAAATAGTAAGAACGATAATATAGTCGTGCCAGGAACTGCCTTCACAGTGAATATTTGAAGGAACCACTGCTAATGTATTTTTAATTGGTACTTGCATTATGGATTAGATGCAACAAAAATCCATACTTTCTTTGCTATACAGGAGGTGGTTGAACTTTTCCATAGCAGATTCAATCACTTGTTGTAAAGAAATGAAATAAATAACTTAGGCTTTTTCTATGGATAAACAATGTTTAATCCAATTCCTTAATTGTATTCCTTAAACACGGGTTCATTAGAGCATAAGGAAAACAGCGCTGGGTGTGCGGGGGATTCGCTCCGCCCAACACGCACACCTTTAAACAATAAGAGGTGTGCTTAAATACAGTAAGGTGTTACATATTCATAATGACCCCAGGAACGCCTGTACATATTCATAACCTTTCCCGCTTCTTATTAAAATGAGTCTCAGAGAACCATTTCCATAGTCTCCTCCTTGACCCTCCCCTGTTGCGCCTGCGCAGTGTCACTTGGTGGCTTTGAGGAGGGGTCTCTATGGTCTCTATGGGTGTCTGTGGTCTCTATGGGTCTTTATGGGACTCTACAGATCTCTATGGGACTCTATGGTTTCTGTGGGTCTCTATGGGACAATATGGTCTCTGTGGTCTCTATGGGTCACTATGGGCTCTATGGTCTCTCTGGGTCTCTATGGTCTCTATGGGTCTCCCAAGCTGCCAAGTTGACCGAAACCAGACTGGCCCCCCTTTTGCTGTAAATCTTGGCTGTCTTGTCTCCCCAAGGTTACAGCTGGTGCTGTAAAACTTCTGATCTCAGCATTCGATGAGGTTCTGGTTTTTCTTAACACAACTGGTCACATACAGTTCTAAACTAGATACTCATTATGTGGCTTCAAGTGTTAGTTCGTTAGTAGGCCCTTATTATGTGGTTGGTTAACCCTGAAAATGTTAGCTCCCTCTATCAATATAACCTCATGAACAAGTTTCAGAACTTTTTACATAGAACTTACCCACCTTTTCTTTTTTCCAGGTTCAGAGCCCGAGCCTCATTTGGTTGTATCTGTAAATATGAAACATCTCAGCACAAATCACAACTGTATTTCTCACCGACAGAAGTGCCTGAACTCCACAGCTTGCCTGGCAGTGCAGAGAGCAGGAACTGCGGTGAGTCCTGGGCCCTTGGGGACATTTCACCCTGTTTTGTGTCCCAGTCCCTCCCTGCTCCCTCCTCTTTCCTGCTGTGCCCTTCTTCCTCTTCATCTCTTCTCCCTCTGTCCCTCTGCTGCTTCCTCACCTATTCCTCCACCCTTCTGAATCTCTGTGCAGGGTTTCTCGTATCTCCCTCTCCGTCTCCATTCCTCTGTGTTCTCATCATCCCTGGTTTCTCTTTGTCGTCATTCTGGTCTGTCGCTCTGTCCTGCTCCCTGCCCCATCATTTCTCACTGTATCCCTCTGTCCTGCTCCCTGCACCTGTTCCTGCCCCTCTTCTTTTTCACTCCCTCTCCTTCTTGCTGCCCACCCCAGGATTTTTTCCCCAATCTCTATCCTGCCCCCAACCCTTATTGTTCTTTCTCTCTCCTGGTCCTCTCTATCTTTCTGCCTGTCTTCCCTTTCCCTGTTCTTCTTTCTCCATCTCTGTCCAGATTACTGCTCCTTTTCCTTCTTGATGTCTTTCTGTCCTGGTTTTCTTTCTGTCTTCCTTGCCTGTTCCCAGTCCCATCCTTTCTCACTATATCACCCCTGTCCAGCTGGCTCTGCCTTTTCTTTGTCTTCTCTTCCTCTTTCCTGCTCCTCAGCCCTCTTTTCCTCTTCCTTCAGCTCATTGCTGCATGTTTCCCTTTTCCAGTCTCTTCATTTTGATCCGAACTTTGCTTTATTTCTCAGTCTTTCTTTTTGTCTCTCCATCTGTACATCCCCCTCCCTGTCTTTCTCTACCCCCTTCCTGCTTCTCCTCCTCCCCCCTCCCCATCCCTCTGTCCTGCTCCTCAGCCCTGCTGTTTCTTCCTCCCTGTCTCATCATGGCTCCTTGTTCCTTTCTGCCTTGATCTCTCCATCTCTCCATCCTTTTCCCTGTGTGTTTCTTTCTCTCTGGGCTCCTCTGTCTTCTCTCTTGTCTCATTTGTCTCTCTCTAGTCCTCTGTCCTTCTCCCCAGCAGCTTCAACTGAATGACCAGGTGTCCGTGCACTCTGGTGTTTCCTCATCCCTGCCCTGGGGAAGATCTGTGTCTGAAGGGCTGGGGATCATTTAGGAGCTGGTCTCCTTCTGCAGACAGCAGAGCTGGGTGCAGCTACAGCAGAGGTTGTTCTCAGCTGCTGCTTATGCAGCTTGTTGGAAGAGCGGCTGTGGTTCTTCTTTGGAAGGGAGGTTTCTTGTTCTGTGCTTACTGCTCCTCGGGACCCTGCACAGGAGCGGAGTTGGGGTCTGCAGGGACGGGTGGGACCTGCTGTGGTTCCTGGTGAATGTGAACTCAACTTGTCCTGATGGCCTCGAATGAAACCAGACTGACTGTAGATGGTTTTCTTGCCTGTTTCAGTTCCAAACTACATGTTTGGCACTAAAACAAATGAGACTTTGTGCTGTTTTTCAGACGTCAGTGACTGTGAATCAGCTGAGAACATCACTGCCTTAGGTACCAGGGCAGGTGGTCTGTGATCAGGGGTGTGGACTTGCATGGCAGTGCTTTTATGAACATTTTACGATGTCGCCACTTGAAAGCCCTTCATTTTCCTAGAAATTTTAAGATGATATTTCTTATTCAGAGGTTCAGACTCTGGTTGGACTTGATGTTGAATGGTCGATATAATGGGGTCCATAGAATAAGAATCTCGCTTCCTTGTTGTTGTTTTCTAACACTGTCTGAATTTGGTAAGCAAGAGCAAGAGTGGTTGACAGTGTCTGCTTTTGAGAGTAACGTATTCCTGACTCTCCCTCTTTGTATGGTGAAGGTTTCTGCCTGCACTATGATTTTGCTGGGCTGTGAGGCTGTGTTGGAGCAGCAGAGGTAAGAAGTGGTGGCTTTAAAGGCATTGAAGCTGTAGTAAAACTAGCAGGAAAAGCTAGTTTCTTCCTAGAGAGCTGCCTGACAAAAATAGTTACAAGTAAAGACCCTTGAAGTTGGCTTTTTTTTTCTAATTTAGTCTTAATATGAAGCTTTTGGTATTGATTGATTGATTGATTGATTGATTTCTGGGAAGCAAGAAGTGAGAGCCTGTGCACTCCCATAGGCAGCGCTGCCTCCCAAATAGGTGCACCCTTCTCCACTTCTGTTCCTTCCATGCTGGTGTAGAACAAGGCCATGCAGTAGTGTGTAGATGTGGTGATTCCTGTAATAAATTTTGACTCGATCTTTTAAATAACAAGAATTTATTTAGAATCCGGCAATAAGCAAAGACAGCGCTGGGTGCGGCCTAGAGACCTCAGTCTCTCTCACGGCACGCGCACACACTAATTCAGTCCTCTGGGTTTTATATACCATCTCTAGTCCACAGCTTCTGCGTGTAACTTTCCAACTCATGGTGTGCCTTGCATCATGTGAAGTTGACTCTTGTGTAGCCAGTTTCCGTCGCCTTACTTTGGTTACTTATTAGGTAAATACATGGAGCAGAACAAAGCAAGCAAGCATACAAAGACTTCTCAGAACTCAAACAGACATCTCCTGGTTAGGTAATTACATCAAGCAGGACAAAGCAAGTAAACATACAAACAAACATCTTCTTGTCAGGTAAATACATCAAGCAGGACAAAGCAAGTAAGCATACAAAAAAACTCAAGCAAACATATCCAGGAGCTTTAATGAACAAACATTTCTCGGAATTGCTTGTTACAACTTCCCCCTTTTCTATTTTTTTACTTATTTTGTTCGTTAAAGCGTTGCAACTCTTGACCACTTAATACTGATAATTCGGTGTCATTTTGATCATGCAATTTCTCATATTTTGCTTTAATCAACATCAAGTGAGTGGCTTCTAGCCTGCCTTTCATGATCGCTATTACTTTATTTAAGATACATGGCCCAAAGGTTAATACTAGGATTAAAAGAATCAGTGGTCCTGCTATAGTGGATAAGAGGGTTGTAAGCCAGGGCGATTGTCTAAGCCAGTTTTCATACCAGCTCTGCTGAGATTCACGATGAGTAATTTTAGGAATAACTACTACCTGTACACACTGCTTTCTATTATTCCCCCTGTCGAATCATGTTGGGGAGGTTTACATCCCAAAGGTCTCCAAATTGTGGTTAAAAACTTATCTCGCATAGAAGGTGCCCAAGCAGAGGCGATAGTTTCACAACCCCGATAAGCACAATAATACTGATTAGGATAGTTGCAATAACCCTTCCCTGGATTAGACGAGGGACAAAAATAATAGGCCTTTTTTTTTTTTTTTTTTTTTTAATCTGAACATGGTTGTATAGGTGCTAACTGACAAAGGGGAACAGAAAAACTAGGGGATCCTACTGTAGTGGTCTCTTTAATCACCCGACTCTCTTCTACCTGAATTAAGATCCATTTGTATGGTCTATGTGCTGTTTCCCCATTACCTGCTATTAGCAATAATATTAATACAGCATACCAGGTGGGGTTGCATTTGCCTAGGTTCAGCTTGCTTTGATTTTGCAATTTGTTGTGCTGCCTAGCACTGGGGTAGTTCTCCCAACATTGCTGCACAATTCCATTTGGGTTTTTGCCCCCACTTTGTGTTATTCCTCTGCCTCGCCCGTCGACTCGGTTGCTTCGAGCCACGGGGTAAACTATCCTCTCGGCAGCAAGAATATTCTTCAGGAGGCCCCGAATGTTTCCGGCAACTGCACCGTCGCTTGTAAGCTTCCCAGTTGCAGCTTTTTACCAAGGGAGAATGGCGCATTATTTCTTTTACAGTGGTTCGACAGCACACTTGTACTAAGTGTAATTTCAGAGGAGTTGGCTCATTATGGTGGAAACAAAACCGTTCAGGTTGTACTCCATAGACATATATGTTCCACCAACCACAATCTTCGGTCTCGATTTCTCCTTGTAAGACTTTAAGTTTTAATGCTAATTCGGTAATTTCTCGTTCAATTGAATAACACTGGTCACAAGTCCCTCGAGGGGGAATACCGTCTAGGCAATGCAACCACCAGTTTTCCTGGCACACTGTGCATTGAAAGCATACAAAAGGATAACAGTTGCAACCTATGTTACCACATTTAACATTATAATCCTTACAAATAGGGTATTTATAATCAGCTTTATCGTTTTTCTGTACTTGCACGATACAGGTTGGTAAGACCAAGTCCATTTATTGCTTCCTCAGTTTAATCCTTAAAGGGTCGTCTGTGGATTCTGCAGTCCACGTGTCGGTCTTGATCGAGCCTTTCACTCGACTGGCGTGTGTCCACCCCTTCTCGGCTGTCCGAATAGCTGTTTCTGTAGTGAGTAAAACAACATAAGGTCCCTCCCATCGAGGGGTTAGTGATGCCTCCTTCCAGGTCTTTATAAGCACTTTATCTCCAGGTTCTAGAGTATGTATTTTTATGTCTAAGGGTGGTCGTTGTACCACTAATCCTTTTTCCCAAAGGTATTTTCTTCACTTTAATAACTGTATTAGATAATTCTTTATTTGGAAATCCTTTATTTCTGGGTGGTCCTGTGGTATTTCTAAATCATAGGGCATACCATATAACATCTCGAAAGGTGAGATCCCGAGATCTGTTCTCGGCTGCGTTCTTATATTTAATAGTGCTAGGGGCAAACACTTTACCCATGACATTTTGGTTTCTATCATTAGTTTGGTGAGTTGTTTCTTTATCTCTCCATTCATTTGTTCTACTTTCCCTGAACTCTGTGGGTGCCATGGGGTATGATACTGCCAATTGGTACCTAGTGCCTGGAAGGTCTCTGTAATAATCTTTGATGCAAAGCGTGGGCCCCGGTCAGAATCAATGGCTTCAATTATTCCATATTGGGGAATTATTTCTTCTAACAGTATTTTTGCTACTGTACGTGCAGTAGCTCTAGCTGTTGGGAATGCCTCCACAAAGTGTGTAAGGTGCTCTACTAGCACCAACAAATAACAATAACGTCCGACCTTTGGTAGTTCTGTAAAATCAATTTGTATTTTTGAGAACGGTCGAAATGTGAGTTCCCTCCCACCGGGAACTCGTTTCTTTATTTGCTGTTTATTCACTTGCTGACAGGTGAGGCACCTTTCAACAATTCGGTTTGCTATATTGTATGCTCCTATACAAGCATACTTTGTAGCAAATTGATCTACTAATGCCTGCGTTCCCCAATGTGTGATATCATGTAATCCGTTCATTATACTAATTGCAGTTACTTTTGGAACCACTTCCTCATCCTGCCCTGCCAGCAACAGATCATCTACGTACTGCACCAACACCGCCTCAGGGCTGCGTTCACACTCCTGTAAAATCTGTTCTAAAGCTTGCCCAGACAAGTTGGGTGACTCTGTAAATCCCTGGGGGAGTACCGTCCATTGCAACTGTTGTTTTCTATGAGCGTCTGGGTCCTTCCACTCAAAGGCAAAATAATTTCGACTTTCCTCATCTAGTGGGCAAGTCCAAAAGGCATCTTTTTAGTCTATCACATCACACCACTTATCATCCGGGCTTAGGTGACTCAGAAGGGTATACGGGTTAGCCACCACGGGAAATCGACTCACAGTCCCCTTGTTTACCTCCCTCAGGTCATGTACCAGCCGCCATTTCCCATCTTTTTTTCTTACAGGTAAAATGGGGGTGTTAAAAGGAGACATGCAAGGTTCAAGCAAGCCTTTTTCTAACAACCTTTCTATTTCTGGTTTCAACCCCCTTCGACCTTCTTCAGATATTGGATATTGTCTTACCCAAATGGGTATTTCTGGGCTAGAGATTTTAACTTTAAAGGGCGTTATGTTCAGTTTCCCTACTGAATCCTCCGTATACCACACTTCAGGATTAATTTTATTCTCGTCTTCCACTTTGAGGGGACATAATCTTATCCGAATTTCTTTCCCCATTACTTCTAAATTGATACCCAATTCGATTATTAAATCCCACCCCAAGAGATTATATTCAGCTTCTGGAACTAGAGCAAATTTCCCACTCCTATTTTGGAGTCGGTTTTGATAATCACCCCCTTTATAACGGGAACACGAAATGGCTCCCCTTTTGCCCCAATTACTTGGATGGTGTTGGAGGATATTTTGCATCCCCTGGGCAAGGCTTGTATGGTAGATCGCTCTGCCCCGGAATCAACAAGAAATTCAATTTCTTGCTGCTGGGGGCCCACTTTCAATTTTATCAAGGGCTCTGTTCCTTTTTGGGTCCCCAGCAAAAAGAGCCCCTGACACCCCTATTCCGCTTTGAACATTTTCTCATCCGCCATTTTCTTCCTACAGTTCTGCTTCATGTGCCCTTTCTTTCCACAGTACAAACATTCTATCGGCTCACCCCGTTCCATTGTAGTCTCGTTATTAAGGGGTCTTGTCTTAGGACTAGGCCCCTTATACTCTGCCCTTCGATCTTTGGATTTCTGAGCTGTACCTTCTCTGACTGCTGCAACCATCATTCGCACAGTCCTCCGCTCCTTTTCATCCTCTCTCCTGACATACACTTTCTGAGCTTCCGTCAATAGTTCATCTAACAACATTTCCAAATTTCTACTTTTTGTTGCCCTTAGTTTCTATTACTTCTCTAGGGGAGATCTCACCATTTCAGGTGTCAGGCTACCCCGAGAAGCATACGGCTTGTCCTCCCCCCGCCTCCTTCCCCCTCTGTCACTTCTAGCAGCGCTTTTTCTTTTTTCTTTTTTTTTTTTTTTTGTTTATTTTTTTTTTTTAATATATATTTTTCTTTCTCTCCTTGCTGCAGTTTAGACACAGGCAAGGCCACATGGACGGGGGAGGTTCAGTTTATCTTACAACTGAGCACAGGCTTGTGATTTATGTTACAACACAGGCCTGGGATATTTCGCTTTCTTATTTTTCGATTTAATTCCAGTCATAATATACTTCATATGCAGTTCCAATTACCTCAGCGATAGTTACGTTCCTCAGTCTCATTTACCTTTGCAGACGTCAGAAAAACAACATATTAAACATCAATTCCTTACATTAATTTTAGATCCAAATCAGTCTATCCACAGAACAACACTAACTTCAATACAGCTAATTCAGAATTTCACATTCAAATCACTTCCCCCACTAATTTATTCTCATGTGTACAGATGCAGCTTAACGGGGAGCAAGGTGGTACTTTAATAATGGAACCAGTTCTCATTTTGTAATTATACCATCCCCAAACCAGGACCCAACCTCCGGTGTGCATACAAAAGAGCCAAATCCAGCACGCCGAGATGTGACACAGCCTATCACAGAGCTGTGCAAGTTCAGATGCCAGAACAAAGCCAGCATGCCAGAAAGAAAAGCACTGGCTATCACACGCAAAACTCCATTACCACATTCACACAGTCAAGATTGCTTGCAGTTCATCTCACGTATATGTATTAGGTCCTAAGAATTGATCAGCCCGCCCAGCTACTCCTAGCGGGTCCTCTAAAAGGCTCCTCATTTCCTTTTTAAAATCTCTAACGTCTCCGGAATTGAGGGGCACCGCCACATACCCCATTCCCGCCTGTGGACCTCCCATCGCCATTTCTCCCAACGGATATAATTGTCCCGTTGCCTGGTACTGCTGCTGTCTAGTTTTACTACGTGTGACGGGCCCTGTGGGTTGACTGAGATTCATTTCCTCCAGGTTCGGTGCCAGTGGTGGAGCATTCGGACTAGGGGCCAACACCGGGGTGGTGGCGGCAGCACATAAGGTGGGGGTGTTACGGGAATTTCTTCCCCATGCCGCTTGTTTCTTTGTTTATCGTACTTCTCGTCCCCCTTTACTTTTAAGGGATACAGATTGATCCTAGTTTCTGACCCTATCTATAAGCGTGCATAATCACTCTCCTCTTGACTAAATGGTTCCTTTGAGTTAACATAAAGATTCAGGGCTTGGCAAATCCAATCCTCAGAGGATCCGAATACTGGCCAAAACAGGTGGTCCTTACGGATTTCCTTACCACCCCAAACTTCCATACAATAGTGTATCATTTTTATTTTACACTTACCCCGCCTAGAGGGGTAAATCGTTCCAATATTTGATCATTAATCCTAGTAGACTATCCTGAGGAATCGCTTGCGAATCCCCACCCATGGGACCAGAAGGTCTACTTTTCTTCTGTCCCATCTTCCAGGGTACACTCACTCACGCTCCCCTCGTTCGTGACTCGCTCCCTCGCGGGCTACGAGAACTGCACTACTGGAGGGTCCGCACTCGCTTCGTCCGCAATTGGACGTCTCAGTCGTCGTACCCCAGGAATCCCAACCCCAACCCGAGTGGAAATCCGGCCTATACTCACGCGTCCTGCGTCTTCACTCGGGGTCTTCGTGCACAAAGTTTAAGGGGCTGCCGGCATTTACTTTGCTTATTGCAATTTAGAAGGTTCGTCGGTGAAGGGTGGTGACAAAATCCTCCAAGGGCCGCTAGAAAAAGAAGCGGGGTGCCTCCCTCAAAAAGGATCGCCACCGAATATCCTTCATCCGAGTCACGGCACCAAATTGTAATAAATTTTGACTCAACCTTGTAAATAACAAGAATTTATTTAGAATCTGGCAATAAGCAAAGACAGCGCTGGGTGCGGCCTAGAGACCTCAGTCTCTCTCACAGCACGCGCACACCGCTAATTCAGTTTTCTGGGTTTTTATAGTCCATCTCTGGTCCACAGCTTCTGGATGTAACTTTCCAACTCACGGTGTGCCTTGCATCATGTGGGGTTGACTGCTGTGTAGCCAGTTTCGGTCACCTTACTTTGGTTACTTATTAGGCAGAACAAAGCAAGTAAGCATACAATCACTTCTCAGACCTCAAACAAACATCTCCTTATTAGGTAAATACAACAAAGCAAGTAAGCATACAATCACTTCTCAAAACTCAAACAAACATCTCCAGGAGCTTTAATGAACAAACATTCCTCAGAACTGCTTGTTACAATGGGTTTTACAAGATCACGGTGAGGTTACTTCTGTGTGGTGAGGTGAAAGACCACAAGAAGCCTGACAGGTTGGGTTCCCTGCTTGAAGGGCAGTTTCTGAGATAGTCGAGCTTTCCATGGTAATGGGAAAATGAAATGAAGGAGAGGGAGAAAAAAAGGCAAGAAGAGCAACTTGGAAGATAGAGACTGAATATCAGGAGGAAGAAATGTCACTGGAAGGGCAGTGCTGTGGTGCAAGAGGTCGCCCAGAGGTAGTCTGGATCAGCCCATGGTTTGTGTTCCGAAGAACAGCCAGTGAGGGTGCAGACACATCAGTGAAGGTGCAGAAATGCTGGGCTGAGAGCAGGTGGGGAAGCGAGATGGGTGTCTGCAGCCTGCAGGGAAAGAGGGGCAGGGGTAGGACTGTGTGGAGCAGCCTGTGGTGGAGATGGCAAAGGGCACGGGCAAGGCTGGAAGGGACCCACAGAACCCAGGTCTCTGTCACCTTAGCCATGGCAGTTGTCTCTGCCACTGAGGCCAATGAGAAAACATGTTGTCCTTGTTATAAATGAAGTCGAGTTTTTGAGCCAATCAATTAATTTTATTAAACAAGCAAATTCCAGCAAGCGGTAATTAGGCAAAACAGCGCTGGGTGACCGGGGGAAACTTAGTTCCGCCAACCGGGCACACCCTCCACTCTTCGCAGGTGCTTATATAAATTATACACGTGTTCACGCATTGGTTGATGCTGTTCGTGGGCATCCAGCAGCTCTCGGATTGGTGGAAGATGTTGCCGTGGAAGATGTTGCCGTGGAAGATTCCAGACACTGCTGGTTTCTAGCCTCGAGAATGCTGAGTCACTGGGGGGGGTACTTAACAATATGCATAATATAACTAAGTCCCACTCGATTTGTTCAACAATAATAATTTTGACCATCACTTATTATAGTCCTCATGGCACTGCGGCCTCATTGCCTCCTCTCAGCCCCATGGGGAAGCTGGAAGTTGTTGTCCCAGTGTTGTCCTTCCCTGGGCCTTGCACACACACATCCCACGGTCCCAGGAAGAGCCCTGAGCCGCGTGTGAGGGACAGGATCCCCCTTCCCATTGCCTGGAGCTCATGGGTCTCCTTTCTGCTTCAGAAAGCAGACCAAGGAGTTTCTGAGCATCAGAGCCACCTGCACAGGGCCTTGGCCCACCTGTCATCACAGCCTCCGATGGATCCCTGGGGAGCCTTTGTCAGTAACAGGCCTCAGTGGGGCCCATTAACACTTCAAGGAGCTTTGAAGTTTTGTTTCTGACTTTGCCTCCTTGAGAGCTTTGTTTGTTCTCAGTACCTGAGGTTCATGGACTCAGCCTCAAATGCAGCATGAGCTCACTAAAATGCCCCAAGCTCTCACAAGCCACGTCTCCTGCATAATTTTCTTCAAGCTCTACAAAGCTTGTAGAGTTAATTAGAGAGGTTTCAGGAGAGCAGATAAAGAGGACATTTTGAATGAGCACTTTGAAGATGTGATAGAAGAATTCTTCAACGGATACTGATGCAGAGTGTCTCCTGAGGAGGTGTGGACAGACAGGAAAAGCAGATTCAACTCCAGCAGATCCCCACCACGGATGACCTGTGTCCATCAGTGCCAGCCCCTCTCCTCAGACCAGAACAAGAGTCCTGCTCCAGCAACAGAGCAGCCTGACCCAAATGAGTGTCTGCAGAAAGAGGTTTCTCTTCCTCCTGGATTCCTCCCTGCAGGCACAGAAATGCTCCCTTGCTCTTCTCCAGGGACATCCCTTTCCCCAGGTGAGGGTGTCCAGCCTGGCCTGGCCGGCTGGTCCTGGTTCCCTCCCTGTGCTCCCACAGGGCCCTGAGCTGGCGATGCTGCTCTGCAGAGCGAGGGGCTGTGGTGCCCTGGGGCCATGGGTGACTCTGCTCTGGCCACGCTGGTTGGGCTGGGAAACAGACCCAGCTGGATGAGGATCACTGCTGCTGAGCCCTTTCCATCTTCCCAGCTGGCTCAGGAGCCGAGGACAAGGCTGGGCAGGACCATGGGGTGTCTCTCATGGCACAAAAGGCAGAGGAGGGCTGAACCAAGATGGTGTCCTGAAACATTCTCCAGTCTGACATCTTTTGGCATCCTGGCTCCTCACAGCCTGTCCTGGCATTGAAGGGCCCTTGTTACCCTGTGCCCTCCTCAGGTTCACCTCTTCCTCTGGGACACCTTGCATGATCACTCCTTTCACCAGGACTGTTTTGTTTAACCCAGCAGGCAGCTGAACATCACACACAGCCCTTCTCTTACTCCCTCCAGCCCAGTGGGATGGGAGAGGGAATCAGGAAAGAAACAAACATCTTGGGTTAAAATGAAGACAGTTTAATGAGACAGAAAGGCAAAACAATAGCAACAATAGCAACAATAGCAACAATAGCAACAATAGCAACAATAGCAACAATAGCAACAATAGCAACAATAGCAACAATAGCAACAATAGCAACAATAGCAACAATAGCAACAATAGCAACAATAGCAACAATAGCAACAATAGCAACAATAGCAACAATAGCAACAATAGCAACAATAGCAACAATAGCAACAATAGCAACAATAGCAACAATAGCAACAATAGCAACAATAGCAACAATAGCAACAATAGCAACAATAGCAACAATAGCAACAATAGCAACAATAGCAACAATAGCAACAATAGCAACAACAGCTACAACAGCTACAATATAATAATGATAATAAATAAAATAATAATAGTAATAGTAATAATAATACTACTAATAATAATGGCAGTAGTAATAGTAGCAATTGCAAAAATGGTAATAATAATAACAGGAGATATAAACCAAGTCACGCACAATGCAACTGCTCACAACCCACTGAGTGACACCCAGCCAGATCCCAAACAGCAGTCCCCCAGATAACTTTTCTCTAGTTTACATACCAAGCATGACATCATATGGTGTGGAACATCCCTTTGGCCACTTGGGCCAGCTGTCCTGCCTGTGCCCCTCCCAGCTTCTTGTGCACCTCCAGCCTCCTTGATGAAAAGTCCTTGCTTTGGTATAAACATGGCTTAGCAACAACCAAACATCCCTGTGCTATCAACATTCTTCTCAGATTAAATCCAACACACTGCACTCTACCAGCTACTAGGAAGAAAATTAACTCTCTCCCAGCTGAAACCAGGACAGTGCCCCCCCCCTTATTCTGTACCATCTGTGTTGTGCCCGGGTCCCACACTCTCCAATACATTCCAGTTAATCAACAGCACTTTTCCTATCTCTGGATATACACACAGATCTCATTCCTCAGTCTATAGGCCACGCCTCTAAAATGTCCAGTGAGTTCATGTGGTCCATGGCTTTGGGCTCCAGGGGTCATAAGAGTCTTTCAGGACAGGAGGGATGGTCTTTGCTGTTGGACTGTTGTGTCCTGTGTCCAGAGCTCGTAGCTGGTGTATCTGTCACAGCCAGGGACAGTGTGTGAGTCTGGGTGGGCAGCGAGTGGCACCTCAGGGAGATCCTCTGACAGCGCCTGGCAGCTCCACTCCTCTCCAGGATGCATCTGCCACTGCTGGTGGGACAGCGCCAGGCAGATCAGTCACAGACGTGTCCCTGTCTTTTGGGATGTGTGCGACCAAGAAGGGAGCTCTTCATCCAGGCCTTGGAACCTGACGAATCCCCCTGGGACCCTGAGCTAAACCCCAACCCTAACCACTTCCACTAACACCACTCCCTAAGCCCTAACCCTAACACTTATCCATCCCTTACCCTAACCCTAATCCTAACCCCTGCTCTTAAAACTTACCCTACACCTAGCATTCACCTAAAACTAACCCTAACATTAACCCAACCACCACCCTAACCCTACCTCTTAGCCCAAAATCTAACCTAAACCAAACCCCGCCTAACCCTAAAACTAACCCTAACCCTAGCCTTCCCCTACTTCTTACCTGAAATATCACCCTAATGTTACCTCTAACCCTAACCTATAACCCTAGCCTAACCCTAAAAGTAACCCTAACCCATCATACTAACACCAGCCTTAAACCAAACACTAACCTAAACCAAGCCCTAACCCTAAATCCTAACCTGCAACTCTTACGACTGACTCTAACCCTAAACTAACCCTAATTCAAACCCTAACCCATTATCCTAAACCTAAAGCTATCCCGACCCCTAACCCCTAAACCTAACCCCTTACACTATTCCTAACGACTTACACCAACACTACCCCCTACCACTAACCAGAATTGCAACCCTTAAAGCCAACCCCAACCTCCATCTCCAATATTAATCTAAAACCTCACTCTGACCATTCCACTAACACTACTGCCTAACACTAACCCTAACCCTAATGCTAACCCCATCCCTAACTCTAACCTAAATCTAAAGCTAAAACGTAATCCTAACTCTAACCCAAAACATAAAACTAACCTCTAACGCTAACTCCAACCCTACATTCTAACCCTCTTCTAAACCTAATCTAACTCTATTACTTACCCATAATCCTAACTCTAACCCTAACCCTAGTCCTACCCTTCCACCCTAATATTAAAACCTAACTCTAACTGCTTACGCCTACACTATTCCCTAACTCTGAAACCTAATGCTTAGCCCTAACACTAACTATATCCTAACACTAATCTAATCCTAATTGTAAACCTCATCCAAAGCCCTAACCATAAGTCTAACTGGAAACACCATCCCCTAACTCTAATCTAACCCTAACCCTAAATCTAATCTGAAACTTAACCCTAATTCAAACCCTGAATCCTAAAACTAACCCCTAACCTTAACCACTTCCACTGACACAACTCCCTGGCCCCTAAATCTAACCCTAACTGTAAATCTAAAACTAACCACTAACCTTAACTCTAACCTGAACACTAACCATACCCAAAATGTAAATCCAAACCCTAACCCGAAATCTAACCCTAGTACCTAAACCTACTCCTAACCACTTCCACTACTCCGTAACCCCAACCCGTAACACTAACCCAACACTTACCAAAAGCCTAATCCTTATCCTAAACCCTAACCCTGAATCTAATCTGAAGCCCAAACCCCTGTCCCGAAACCTAACTCTACCTCTAATCCCAAACCCTAACTGCAATTCTAACCCGTCATCTAACCTTAACCCTATCCCCACTCCTAACCCTACCCCCTTACGGTAATCCTAACCACTTATAATAACGCTACTCCCTAACCCCTAACCCAAAATAAACCCCTACCACCAACCCTAACACTAACCTAAAACTAATCTAACTGTAACCCCAAGCCCTTACCCCAATTCCAACCCTAACCCTAACTCCTAAACCTAAGCCTAACCCTAACAGTAAGCCTAACCCTAACCTGAAAACTAACCCCTATCCCTAACTCAAATGCCTAACCACAAGCACTAACCATAGGCCCTTACCCCTAAACCTAACCTGTACTCTAATCCTGACCCTGACTCTAACTCTATTCCCTAACCCTAATCTAAACCTAACCCTAAACCTTATCCAACACTAACCCTTATCTAAATGATAACCCTAGTGCTAACCCTAACTCTAAATGCAATCCTAACTCTTAAACCTAACTTAACCCTTAAACTAATCCATAACTTTTACCCTAACACTAACCTTAACTGTAATTCTTAAACCTAACTCCAAGTCTAACCCTAAACATCTAACGCTAACTCTACCCCTAACCAAAACCGTAACACCAGACTCTAACCCTTCCCCCAACTGGTAATGCCAACTCTAACCCTAACCATCATCTAACCCTAGCTGAAACCCTAACCCTAAGTCATAACTGCTGACCCTAACACTATCCTTAGCTATAATACTAACTCATCTCCCTAATCACTAACCCTTCCCCTAACCCATAAAAGTAACCCCTAACCATTACCACATATATGAACATCCATTGCTAAACCTCCACCCTGATCCCAACCTCTAAGCCATAACTCTAACCCTAACCTAATCTCTACCCCCATCCCCAAACCCTAACCCTATTCACAACCTAATCCTAACTGTAAGCCTGCCCCCTAACACCTATCCCTAAAAAAATCTAACCATAATGCTTAACCCATACCCTCCCTCTAATCCTAAATCAAAGCCTGAGTCTAAGCCTAAACTCAAACCCTAACCCTACCTCTAATCATAAACCTAAATCTAAATCTAAACTTAACCCTAACCCTACCCCTGTCCCTAACCCATAAACCTAACCACTTCAACTGACCCTAACACTACACCCTAACCGCGAAACCTAACACTATTCCAACCCTTACCCTAACCTTAATCCTAACAACTACCACTAATTCTAACCATAAACCTAAAACTGAGCCCTAACCCTGACTCTAACAGTAACCCTAAACTCTAACCCCAATACTAAACGCTAAGCCTAACCTAACACTATCACTAACCTAACCTTAATGTTAAGCCGTAACTAACCTAACCTAACCTACCCTAACCTAACCTAACCCTAATTCTAACCTGAAATCTACACCTAACCCCTAAATTCACCTCTAACCCATGTAAACCTCATCCAAACCCCTAACCATAAATCTAACTGTAAACACCATCCCCAAACTGTAATCTAACCCTAAATCTAATCTGAAACTTAACCCTAACTCAAACCCTAAATCCTAAAACTAACCCCTAAACTTAACCACTTCCACTGACACAACTCCCTGGCCCCTAAACCTAACCCTAAATGTAAATCTAAAACTAACCACTAACCCTAACTCTAACCTGAACACTAACCAAACCCTAAATGTAAATCCAAACTACACCCTAACCCCGAAACGTAACACTATTCCAACCCATACCCTAACCTTACCCCTAACCTCTACCACTAACTCTAACCATAAATCTAAAACTGAGCCCTAACCCTGACTCTAACCCTAACAGCAACCCTAAACCCTAAGCCCAATCCTAAACTATAACCCTAAACTAACACTAACCCTATCACTAACCTAACCTTAATGGTAAGCTGAAACTAACCTAACCTAACCCTAACCCAGACCCAACACTAACCCTAATTCTAACCTGAAATCTAAGCCTAACCCCTAAATTTACTCTAAATGAAACCTTAAACCTAAACATAACCCTAATCTAATCCTAGCCCCATTTCTATCTCTAGCTCCTGAACCCAGCCGCCAACCATAAGCACTTATACTAAAATTAACACTAACCCAACCCTAATATCTAACCCTAACCATTAACTCAACCTCTAAGCCTAACCGTAAAGCCTAACCTAAACCTATCTCTAATCTAATGCTAAATCCTAACCCATCATTCTAAGATAAACTTTAACCCTAAACCCCTATCCCCAAAATAACATTAACACTACCTCAAACCCTAACCCAGTGTCCTAGCCCTAACCCTTCAATATAAATCTAAAACCTAAACCTGACCATCCAAATAACAAAACTCCTAACCCCAACATCTAACTCTAATCCAAACCTTACCCCAACCCTAATCCTAATCCTAATCCTTATCTTTAACTCAAATCTTAACTCTAAGTCTAAAATCTAAGCCTAATTCTAATCCTAAATCTAATGAAAATTATAATGGTAACCCCTAGGATGACCTCTAACCCTTACCCTAACCCTAACCCTAATTCTAACTCTAACTCCTAACACTCACCCCTAACCTAAACCTAACTATAACTGTAATACTTACAAATAGTGCTAACTTTAACCATATTCCTACCCTTTCCCCTGAAACATGAAGTCTAACTGCTTATACTAACACTATTCCCTAACCCCTAACCTTAATCCTTACTCCTAACAGTAACCCTAATACTAACCTTTACCACTAACCACATCCCTACCCATAAACCCTAAACCTAATCCTAATCAAACCCTAATAATAACCCTAACACTACCCCTAACACCTATCCCTAAATCTAAACCTCTAATGTTAGTCCAATCACTTACTGTAATCCTAAAGCAAAGTCTAAATCTAAGACCAACCTCTAGCCCTAACTCTAAAACTAATTCAATGCCCTAACCCTGATTCTTACCCTAAACCTTAATCTAACCCTACCCCTAAATCTAACCCCAAAACTTAACTCTACCCCTAAGACAACTCCGGAACTCCCAATGCTAACCCTAATCCAACCATTACCCTAAACCAAATCCTAAAATTTAAGCCTAAATGTAAACCTAAATACTAATCCTAAATCTAATCCTAAAATTTAAGACAAACCCCTAACTCTAACCCTAAGACTAACATCACATAAATAGAAATCCAAACCCTAACCTAACAATACCCCCCAACCCAAAATCTAACGCTAACATCAAGCCCTAACTCTAACCTTTCTCCCTAACTGGTAACACTACCCAATAACTGACTCTAATCTAACCCTAAAAGGAACTATAACCCTAAACCTAAGTCCTAACCACTTATCTTAGCCATAATCTTATCCTTCAATCTAATCCTAATTCTTCTCCCTAATACCTAAGCCTAACACCAACCCCCTAAAGCTGACTCTAAACTTCAGCCCTAAACCTTAACCCTAACCCTAGCCAGTAACCATCAATCTAAACCTCACCCTTACTCGAGCAATAACCCCTAAACCCTGAAACTAACTCTACCTAACCCTAACCAGTTCCACTAACCATAAGACTGCTCCCTAACACAAACCGAACACTTATGATAACTCTAATGCTAACTCCTAACACTAACTAAAACCTTAATGGTAAGCCTAAACCCTAATACTAACTCTAACCCTAACTTGAAACCTAGTCCTAACACTAAACCTAAACCCTAACCTGAACCTAACCATAACCCTATCACTAACCTAACTTTAACCACAACCCTTAAGCCAACCTAACCCAACACTAACCCTAACATGAAATCTAACCCTAACCTGACCTCTAAACAGAATCCTAAGCCTAACTCTAACCCTAACTCTAGCCTCACCCCTAAACCTAATCTCCTATGCTAATCTTAACCATTTACAATAACATTACTCCCTAACCATGAACCCGAATCCCTATCTCCAACAAAATTCTAAAACCTAACCCTAACCACCTTTGCCAACACTACTTCCTAACCCGTAAACTTTAATCTAACCCTTACCCTAATCCTAATTATATTTCCTATCCCTACCTCTAACCCCAACCCCTAAATCTTACCCCAAGCCCCAACTCCTACACCTAAGCTACTCCTAACTATGTCCACTAATGCTACTCCCTCAACCCTAAGCCTAACCCTAAATTCTACCCAATTCTCTTCACCCTAATGGAACGCTAATGCAAACCCTTAACCCTAACTCCAACTCTAAACCTAATGCTTAGCCTTCTTACTGTAATCACAAATCTAAGCCTCAACCTAAAACCAAACTCTATCCCTAACCCAAACCCAAAAGCCCTAACCTTAATTCTAACCCTAATCCTAATCAAACCCTGACCCAACCCCTAACTCTAACCCTAACCCTGACTCTAAACATAACCCTAACCCTAGCCCTACCTCCTAAAACTAACCCCTAACCCTAACCACTTCCACTGACACTACTCTCGAACTCCAACACTAATCAAATCCTACCCCTAATACTTGAACACCTAACCCAAAGCCCAATGCAAACACATACCCTAACCTCAAACCCTACCTCTCAGACTAATCCGTAGCTCCTAACTCTAGCATTAACCGTAACTCCTAACCCTGAAGCCTAACTCTAACACATAACCCTAATCCTAAACCTCATCTAACTCAAACACAGTAATTCTAACCCTAACTCTGACCCCTTGGCCTACATTTAACCCTATTTCTAACCCTAAATGTAACCCTTACCCCTAACCCTAGCTCAAACCCCTAACCCCAAAATCTAACCCAACTCTCTAATTCCTACATTCCTACCACGTAACCCTAACGTAAACCTCATATAACCCAAACACAAACTCCTAACCCTTAACACTATACTCTAAGCTCTTCCCCAAAGTTTAATCCCAGCTCTAAGACTAACTCTAACCCAAAACCTGACCCATAACCCTCACTCAAAACCCTAACCCCAAACACTAACCCTAACCATGCTCCCTAAGCCTATCCCAAACTCTAACCCTAACTCTAGCCCCTAACCCAAAACCTTATCTAACACTAACCCTCAACCTTATCTAAAACCTAACCCTCATCTAAATGCTAAACCTAAACCAAATTCTAACCCTAACTCTCAATCTAACCCTAACTTAACCCTTAAATTAAACCTTAATTTTTACCCAAACTCTAACCTTTACTGTAAATCCTAACCCTAAGACTAAACCTGAAACCTAATGCTAACTCTAGCCCTGACCAAAGCCCTAACACCAAACCCTAACAATAACCCTAATCTAACCCTAAGCCTAACTATAACCATAACCCTGAGTCCTAACTGCTTACTATAACCCTGTTCTTAACTCTACTTCTAACTCTAACCACAAAAACAAACCCCTAACACTTATTCTAAACCTAACTCCTAAACCTTAACCCCAACCCTAGCCTGCAAGCCTCATTCTAAACCTCAACTTACTTTAACAATAACCCCTACACCTTAACACTAACCCAAATCCTATCCCTAAAACTAAAATTAATTCTTTTCCCTAAGGCTAAGTCTAACCCTATCTCTAATTAGAACTCGAAAACTAACCACTAACCCTAACCGCAAACCCTAATCCTAACTATAACCCTAACCCCTAAACCTACCTGTCATCTAAACCTAACCTGAAACCTTACCTAATGCTAACTCTAACTCTACACCCAAACCCCTAACCCTTATCTAAGCCTCACCATACAACTTATCTCAACCTAACACTACTCCTAATCCCTAACTGGTAACTCAAATCCTGACCCTGTGCTTTACCCAAAGCCCTATCCCTACATCTGACGAAACACTAGCCACCTCTGATGCTAATACAAACCTAATCCTAACTCTAACCTGTAGCACTAATCCTCAACCTAACATATCCTCTAATCCTAGCCCCTAACCCTAACACTGAAACCTAACCCTAAACACTAATGCTAACTCTAAACCTAACTAATACACACTAGCCAAGAAACAATAACCAACAAATGATAACCCTAAGCAAAACTCTGATCCTGGTCCTAACCGCTAACCCCAGCTCTGCTCCAAATTCCAGCCCTTACTCTACCCATCGCTCTAAGACTAACTCTTAACCCTAACCACTATTCCAAGCACTACCAGACCCCTAATCCTAACCTCAAACCCAAAATCTAACCATTTCCCTTATCCACAAACCATACCACTAACTACAATGCCAATTCTTCATCCCTAACCCTACCCTAATCCTAACCACTAACGCTAACTCTAAACCTAAACCATAAACCTACCTCTAACCAAAACCCAACCTTAATTCTGTCCCTACCCCTAACCCTAACTACTTGCCATAATACTCTTCACTAACCCCTAACACTCATCTAACCCTAAGTCTAACCCTAGCACCTAACAGCAAACTGTAACTCTAATCCTAATCCTAACCCCTAAACCTAACTTTAACCCTATCACTAACTCAAACCCTAAACACTAAACCTAAACCCAAGCCCTCATTCTAACCCTTACCCACAATCTGTAACCCTAATGCTAAACCTAATTCTAACCCTGAGCAGCACTCTTAAGTCTCCTCCATCTCCTCTTTTCTTCCTCTTGAGGGGGCAGATGGGCCCTGTGTCCAGACAGGTCCTGGGGCCTGACACTTGCACCAGTCCTGATCTTTCGGTGCTGACAGCTGGGTGCCTCCCTGCCACCGCTGGGACCCTTGCCTGCCACCTCCTTCCCTGCAGGGGACACTGAGCCCTCCTGTGAGATTCTTCTTCTTCTTCCCTGGGGCTGGAGACTTGATCCTTGTCCTTCACAGCCAGAGCACAGGGGCTGCTGTCTGCTCCACGGTGCTGCTTACACTGACACTTTCTGGAGGAACCAGGGGTGACCTGGCTGGGCTCCTTCTCGCTGCTGCAGGGAGGAAGGTGGTGCGAAGGGTGGGCAGTGGAACAGCTGGTCATGGGGAGGCTGGGAGCCAAAGGGCTGAGCTGAGGATGAAGCTGAAGGTCGGCTTTTCATGATTTGGCCAATGGAGAGCAGATGAGGACAGCCTGCAGAACAGGAAAAGAGGCTGACATGATCTGAAGGCCAGGTCAGGAGCAGGAGCCCCCCTCTTCCTCCACACTCCACAGTGCACAAGCACAGCACCCAACTGCTACCATCTTAGCCAATCAAGAGAACAGGAGAGGTGGCTGCTGAAATCACTCCCCCGGGCCACCTGCCATGTCAGACAGTTGCCTCATGGACTACTGGCCTTGCTGCCATGCAGGAGCCTGGGAGCGACTGGCACCACTTACCTCAACTTGCCAAAAGACCAAGGAGTTGGGGTGGGTGGTGTCCATGGGGTAGGTGTGGTTGGCAAATTGTGAATGAGGTGGTGTGCAATGGTCACTTCTGCTCGCCTTCCACAGGATGCTGCCTGCAGTTATTGACATGAAAAAAAAAAACAAGCTAAGTGATCTAAAGAAAAGAGGATTCCATGAGCCAAGAGAAGAAAATAAGAAGGTGATCCCAGAGAAAAAAGAAGGGTAATGACACAGAAGGGGAGAGGAAAGTGGGGGGTGGTCAACAAATCAGAAGTGTTTTCTGTTAGAAGCAGAAACGAAAAAAGGAAGGAAGGAAATTTAAACAGAAACGCCAGCGCACTGTCCTGAGCCCTGGTTGCACAGCAGCGCCCAGAGGGCCGGTCCCAGCCCCTGCGTGGGGAGGAGGAGACTCTGCAGCCTCCAGCTGGGGAGTCACCTGCTCCCATCGCCCCAGGGGACAAGACACTCAGAGAAGATTGGTGAGGCCACCCCGCTCCAGGGACTGGCACAGCCGCCCCTCTGTCCTGAGCAAGAAGACAGGAGGCGTTTCTCCAGCCTTAATCAGGGATGGGAACAACAGCAGGGACCTGGCCCTGTACCCCAAACCAGAGCAACTGCTGCAGCCCTGGGGCTGAGGGGCTCTCCCTGTCTGCCTCCAGCTTAGCAAGACACCCAGCATCCAGTCTACACTCTCCCCAACACAATCTCCAGCTCAGAAGACACAAGGCACCTGTCGAAGACTCCAGGCAGAAGCTCAGACTCACTTTTTGGGAGAAAGTACCAGCTTCATGGCTGGTGGTGGTGACATGGTGATGTTCATCTCCAAGCAGCACTGGCCAACAGGGAGGATTTCAATTTTGCCAGTTAGGAGTCTTTGGGTGCAGCCATCTTGGTGCTGGAGATAGTAGGGAGGTCCATGCCACAGCCTGATTCCTGAGAGGTGCAAAAGCTCCTGGTTCCACCCTGGGCCTTCTGGGACGCTTTGGGCAGATCCCCGCTGTGCCGTGCACTGGGCTGGCAGCACCGCTGCTGCAGGAGTCCCTCTCCAGGGTCTCAGCATTCTCCCCACTGCCCCTGGGCTCCTGGCTGGGGATGGGCTCCAGCAGCAGCTTGGGTGAGGTAGGTGGCTGCTTGCTCTCCCAGGAGCTCTGCCAGGACAGCTCTGCTTTGGCCCCACTTGTGCTGCTGGTGTTGCAGGAGCTCTGAACTGTTCTGGGCACAGGAGGCAGCTGCAGGAGGGTGAGCAGCTTTTTGGGCCTCCAGGCGGAATCACTGTGCCAAGGACACAGGGTGATACTGCAATCCCATCCCCTCCAAGCTCACACAGCAACTCTTAACTGAGCAGGATCCTTCCTGCAAGTCATCCTCCCTCACCCCTGTCCATTGGGTGCAGTGCCTGCCTCCCTGCCAAGCTGCAGCACACCTGCCCTCGCAGAGCAGGCAGAGGGGCAGCAGCTCCCTGCAGCTCTGGCCCAGAACAGCCTTCAGGACTCACCTGGCCTGTCACTGGTGAAGACATGGGGCTGTTGGTCACAGCTTTTTGCACCTGATCAGAGACGCTGGCCCCGAGAGATAAAACAGATCATGAGCACAGGGCCACAGACTGCACCAAACCCCTGAGCCTGGCCCCAGCCAGGCACTGGCCAGCATGCCATGAGGGACGGCTGTACTGTCCCCAGTCCCATGGAGCCTCAATGGAGGAGTCGTGGCTCATGCTCAGGCAACAGGCTCTGCTCTGCCAGACAGAGGCAGCACAACAACAGAAGCTGCTTCCCTCTTGCCTGCACCCTGCCTGACACTGGCAGTTACGCAGCCTCGAGAGCAGTAACGGTGCAGCTGCAGGAACATCCCCTGTGAGAGCACAGCTCCCCCCACCCACACCCTGCCCCACTACCTGATCTCCAGCACCAGGTCCAGGAAAGGGTCAGAGGTCTCCCAGATGCTCTTGCACACTGAGAACTTCACTGCAAAAGCAAGAGCAGTAAGCACACCCTGGCACAACACCTGCACCAACACCACCCCAGCACAGCACAGGCAGCTGCCGTGTTCCCCCTCTCCAGCTTTGGGCTCTGGGATGTCGGCACCAGGATTCACAGTGTGCAATTCCACTGTGTGCTGGGACAGCAAGTGCTGGTACATAACTGCCAACATGGGCTCCTCAGCTGGTGGCAAAGAGCTGGGGGCCCCCAGCCAACAGCTTTTTTCATCACTACAACACACACCACAACCCACAGGAACCACAAGACTGACCAGCTGCACCTCTGGGTAAGTTACACACACTCAGCAGTTTTCCCAAAAGGTTTTTACTGCAAGGCTCTCAGGGTAACCGCTGCCCTGAGAGTCACAGGCCCAGGACCTGGCAGCCAGCGCTCAACACAGAACCACAGGGATCCGCCAAAGATCTGGTGAACCAGCATGGTGGCCTGGGTCTGGTGATCCAACCTGGAGACAGCAGCACCAGAGCTCACACTGGCCCTCCGCAATGGCCACCCCTGTCACCCACCGCTGTGTCCTCAGGATCCAAACCCATCCCAGTGGCAGCTCCTCTCTCCCTTTCCATCAGGAGCATCTTGCCAACATTTATCCAGCACTTGCGGTGGCCACTGACCAGGCCTGGAGCTGTCAGGAGAAAGGACTCCCTGGAGCTCACCCAGCTCTAAACTCAGCCCCAACCTGCTGCTGGCTCGGCAGCCGGCACTGCGAGCAGCGCAGAGATGGAGCAGTTGGCAAAGAGCTTTGCAAGGCAGAGCCCTCTGGGGCACAGCACTGAGCCGGACCCACTTCCCCTCTGCGTGACCGAGCGTCAGCCAAGAAAGTAGAAAGCTAAATTTCAGAGGAACAGAAAATTAACATGTAAACGCTCATTTGTTCCAAGGTCGTACCTGTGGGATCGCCCCGAGGCTCACGGACAGACTCAAGTTCAAGAAGTCAAGTAGCCGCTGCCTACAGGGACGGCTGGAATCAAGGAGAAAGGAAAAGCGTTTCCATTTCACGTTGTAATCTACCTTGTCCTCAGTGACCTGCAGTGCCTGGACGGGGGTCAGGCAACAACATGGGGCCCAGACGCATGCTGAAATTTCCAAAGCTGCAGAGGGGCTGCAGATCCCTTGGCTGGGACCTGGCAGCTTCCAAACTACTGTGTCCAGGCCACATGCAACACCCCTCAAGAACCAGATGGACAAACATGGGGGCTCTCAGGGCCTTCTGACCAGGAAACCTCTCACACACACAAAACGAAAGCATGGAGCACCAGGGCAAAAAATGATCATCCATGTTTCTTCTAGCAAAGAGCCTGCTGGCTACTGCAAGACTCAACTATTGCAGGAAAATGTTAACAAATAATAAACCAAATATTAGCAAATGCAAAAGGCCAGTGACCAATGAAGACTGAACACTTACCCCGGGATTGTCCCCAGGCTCAGGAACAGGATTACACCAAGAGGCTTGATCACCATGGACGGCAGGAACCAAACAGGGAGTCAAAGACGGGTCAGGAGCTTCCATGGCATGTTGTGATCTCCTTCTTCCTCAGTCACCTGCAGTGATGGGAGGGGGTGAGGTAATGACACAGGACACATACAAAGGTGTACGTTCCCACAGCTAGAAATGGAACATGGGTGACCTTTTTGCTGAGACCTAGCAGGTTTGCAGGCAAATAGTATCTATGACTTGTCTGTGTAACACCACCAAGGCACAAAAAGCTTTTGAAAAGCCTCTGAGATGATCCTGGGTACAATCATACATGAATAACCTATTAAAATATGAGTGTTTATTCCTTCAAGCAGACAGACAGTGACAACTTACCTCTGGGACAGCCCAAGGCTCATAACCAGGATCCAGCTGAGAAGCTCGATCAGCTCTGCCAATGCCATGGCCTGGAGTCAAGCACAGATCAGAGAGGTTTCCAGGCTCACAGAGCAATACTCCTGCATTCCGGGTAAAAGAGGACATAAAGAAGAGAGAAAAAACAAAACAAAACACAGCACAACATATTTAGGACAACAATGCCCATATATTGCAGAGAAATAGCCCTATTTTGGGACAGAACTGGAAAAATGACTAAATATTCCAAATATTTGGGGGCTAAATTGGCCAATACAGGCAAAAGATTCTGACTATTTGGGCAAAAGTGGCCAAAAGAGGCAAAAATGTCCACATTTGGGAGCAAAATTGCCGGCAAAGGTGAGAACGTCCCATATTTCGATCACAGCACCTCCATTAGGCGAAAATAATGGGCAAAAGTACCTGAGTATATTAGGTAAAAAGAGCCAGAAAAACCAAAGCACCAATAGATTTGGATCAAAACTGGCCAAAATGGGGTATAACATCCCTAGATTTGGGGTGAAACTGGACTAGAAAGTCAAACTATGCCCAGATTTGAGTAAAAAACAGCCAAAAGTGGCCCAAACACCCCCAGATTTGGGTAGAAACTGGACTGCAAAGCCAAAGAACTCTCAGATCTAGGCAGAAACGACCCCAAAGGGCACAAATGTGCCCAGATTGAGCTCAAAACTGGCCCAAAGGGCCAAAGCAATCCCAGCTTTGATTTGAAACAGGCCCAAAGGCTCCAAGCGTGCCCTGGGATGGGGCTGTGTGGCACGAGGCTGGGGGGCAGGGAGGGCCCCACAGGGACTCAGTGCTGGTTTCTGCCGCTGTGCCACCACTGCCAGCCCCTGCTTGCCCAGAACTTGCCCCTGAAGCAGCCGCAGCCCCTCTCCCCTCCCTGCGGGGCGTCTGCCCCCTGCCCACACCCTGGTGCTGCCTGGCTCGCCCTGCCCGGCCCAGCCCGGCTGCTCTCCCGGCCCCGGCCCCAGCCCTGGCCCCACTGCTGCCCTGCTGAGCTGCTGGGGCTGGTGCTGCCCCTGCCCGCCCACCTGCTCCCTGCGCTCGGCTGGAGCAGCCTGGGCGTCCCGGGCTGGCAGGGACACCAGGAGGAGGAGGAGGGTGAGGACCATGGCCCCACGCTCGCACCATGATGCTGCTGCTGCCAAGACACAGCACAGCACGTCACCGTGGGGCTGTGACCTCATAGCCACATTGGAATCACCACATCTACACACTACTGCATGGCCTTGTGCTACACGAGCATGGAAGGAACAGAAGTGGAGAAGGGTGCACCTATTTGGGAGGCAGCGCTGCCTATGGGAGTGCACAGGCTCTCACTTCTTGCTTCCCAGAAATCAATCAATCAATCAATCAATCAATACCAAAAGCTCCATATTAAGAGTAAATTAAAAAAAAAAAAGCCAACTTCAAGGGTCTTTACTTGTAACTATTTTTGTCAGGCAGCTCTCTAGGAAGAAATGAGCTTTTCCTGCTAGTTTTACCACAGCTTCAATGCCTTTAAAGCCACCACTTCTTCCCTCTGCTGCTCCAACACAGCCTCACAGCCCAGCAAAATCATAGTGCAGCAGAAACCTTCACCATACAAAGAGAGAGAGTCAGGAATACGTTACTCTCAAAAAACAGACACTGTCAACCACTCTTTATTTCGCTTACCAAATTCAGACAGTGTAAGAAAACAACAAGGAAGCGAGATTCTTATTTTATGGACCCCATTATATGGACCATTCAACATCAAGTCCAACCAGAGTCTGAACCTCCGAATAAGAAATATCATCTTAAAATTTCTAGGAAAATGAAGGGCTTTCAAGTGGCAAGACCATAAAATGTTCATAAAAGCACTGCTATGCAAGTCCACATCCCTGATCACAGACCACCTGCCCTGGTACATAAGGCAGTGATGTTCTCAGCTGATTCGCAGTCACTGACATCTGGAAAACAGCACAAAGTCTCATTTGTTTTAGTGCCAAACATGTAGTTTGGAACTGAAACAGGCAAGAAAACCATCTACAGTCAGTCTGGTTTCATTCGAGGCCATCAGGACAAGTTGAGTTCACATTCACCAGGAATCACAGCAGGTCCCACCCGTCCCTGCAGACCCCAACTCCGCTCCTGTGCAGGGTCCCGAGGAGCAGTAAGCACAGAACAAGAAACCTCCCTTCCAAAGAAGAACCACAGCCGCTCTTCCAACAAGCTGCACAGAGCAGCAGCTGAGAACAACCTCTGCTGTAGCTGCACCCAGCTCTGCTGTCTGCACAGGGAGACCAGCTCCTAAATGATCCCCAGCCCTACAGACACAGATCTTCCCCAGGGCAGGGATGAGGAAACACCAGAGTGCACGGACACCTGGTCATTCAGTTGAAGCTGCTGGGGAGAAGGACAGAGGACTAGAGAGAGACAAATGAGACAAGAGAGAAGACAGAGGAGCTGAGAGAGAAAGAAACACACAGGGAAAAGGATGGAGAGATGGAGAGATCAAGGCAGAAAGGAACAAGGAGCCATGATGAGACAGGGAGGAAGAAACAGCAGGGCTGAGGAGCAGGACAGAGGGATGGGGAGGGGGGAGGAGGAGAAGCAGGAAGGGGGTAGAGAAAGACAGGGAGGGGGATGTACAGATGGAGAGACAAAAAGAAAGACTGAGAAATAAAGCAAAGTTCGGATCAAAATGAAGAGACTGGAAAAGGGAAACATGCAGCAATGAGCTGAAGGAAGAGGAAAAGAGGGCTGAGGAGCAGGAAAGAGGAAGAGAAGACAAAGAAAAGGCAGAGCCAGCTGGACAGGGGTGATATAGTGAGAAAGGATGGGACTGGGAACAGGCAAGGAAGACAGAAAGAAAACCAGGACAGAAAGACAAACAGGATAGAAAGACATCAAGAAGGAAAAGGAGCAGTAATCTGGACAGAGATGGAGAAAGAAGCAGCAGGGAAAGGGAAGACAGGCAGAAAGACAGAGAGGGAGCAGGAGAGAGAAAGAACAATAAGGGTTGGGGGCAGGATAGAGATTGGGAAAAAATCCTGGGGTGGGCAGCAAGATGGAGAGGGAGTGAAAAAGAAGAGGGGCAGGAACAGGTGCAGGGAGCAGGACAGAGGGATACAGTGAGAAATGATGGGGCACGGAGCAGGACAGAGCGACAGACCAGAATGACGACAAAGAGAAACCAGGGATGGTGAGAACACAGAGGGGTGGAGACGGAGAGGGAGATACGAGAAACCCTGCACAGAGATTCAGAAGGGTGGAGGAATAGGTGAGGAAGCAGCAGAGGGACAGAGGGAGAAGAGATGAAGAGGAAGAAGGGCACAGCAGGAAAGAGGAGGGAGCAGGGAGGGACTGGGACACAAAACAGGGTGAAATGTCCCCAAGGGCCCAGGACTCACCGCACTTCCTGCTCTCTGCACTACCAGGCAAGCTGTGGAGTTCAGGCACTTCTGTCTGTCTGTCTTCTCCTCCCCTCCTATTCTGTAGCTCCAGTCGCTCGCCCATCCTGCACCTAAGAGAACACATCGGTGTCTGACAGCTCTTACACCACGAGGCTTCCCGGATACACACCACACACACACACTCTATGGCCGTACAGTAATTTTCCTCACTGACACAGACCCTGCGGGGCACGTTTGTGATCTGCTCTGCTGAGGCTGCTCACAGGGACTCTTCCTCACCCAGAGGGGCAGCTGTCTCTGTGCAGCTGCAGCAGCAGCTGTGGGGATCCCCTGCACTTCACCCTCCAGCTGCTTCCCCTTCTCCTGCTCTCTCCAGCTCCAGCCCCAGCAGCTCCTCTCCACCAAGTGCCCCCTGCCCCCTCCCCCGCCCAGGAGAACAAGGCCAGAGCAGCCCACGCACACCTGAGCCAGAGGCAGCAACAACAGCCCCAGGGCCCCAGAGGGAGGAAAAAGGGCCCCAGGGCTGGGCCGGGGCTGCTCAGCCGTGGGGCAGCTCCACGGCCCCCACGGCAAAACTCACCCTGGCCGCCCGCACAGCAACCACCTGGGCTGTGCCACCATTGGTCGGGAGGGCTGTCAGTCTCCTCCCGTGAGCTGATCCTGCAGCTGATTGGCTGCCTGGGCTGTGACTCTGCCCTGGTTTTGTTAGCAATCAGGACACATAACCACGGGCGTAGTTCTATGCGGTGCTTTATTTCAGCGCTGGGAAACCAGGGGTTCGCACCCAAAGCTGGCTTCGCTGGTCAGTTTAAGTTACACAGTATTTATACAGTCCATTCACATACATATTCATATATTCATTAAGATACGTAACGGTTACTCAATATTGATTACAACATCGATTGCTACATCTTGGAACTATTTTGATCACGTGCAGTGTCCTTACTCTATACATATTTAGGCTAAGATAAAAGCTAGGTTGTTAAGATAAGAGTGTACTCGAACACGATATGCTTGAACATCCTCTCAGGGACAGTTTACAAAACTGATTCATCCTTCCAGGAACATTTTGTAAAACTGGTCCGCTTACTAATATTTCCCCCCTTTGAAAATGCTTTTCTATTCTTAGACAATGCATTTTCATCTCAATCAATTTCTTCGATTATTGATTGGTAATTTCCTTCAGGTGTGATAGTTCCAGTCGTGCTTCTTCATATGCTGAAGGGTTATCAAATATAGGATTAGCATAATTCCTACTCAGGATACTGAAAATGCGATTATTCCTAGCATTTGTTTGACTAATTATGCGCTTAATACCTACATACAACAAACAATGAAGAACAATGACAATTGCAAGTACAACTACACTTTCTAGTAGTGAATGTACCCATCCTCCCAAACTTAAATCGAATTTATTCAACAGAGCTCCTATCCAGCTCTGTTCTGCATCTTGTTTTTCCTTTTGCAGCTCCACTTGTGTTTGGGTCAGCTCGGAAATGTCTTTCTCAGCCTCTGAAGTTACGTCTGGAATATGGATGCAGCAGTGATCGATTCTGTCTTTCAAATATCCACAGACACCATTTTCTTTTAATAACATTATGTGAGTGCCATTCTATTCTGCAAGGTCATTTTAGTCGTAGCTTGTAATTGTATATTGAGATCCTGAAAACCTTTTTAGTTATTCTAGCCAATCGATCCATTTGCCCGATCAATTTATCAATCATTTCTCTATTCCTATAGGCTGCAATTGGTGCAAAGAAAGATTCTAGTGCCCAGCTAAATTTAACACTGCTTGATGGTTCATGCCACACATCATCCTCGTTTATTTTTCTTTTATGTCTGACCTGTAATAGTTCTTGCCTATTTTTCCAAGGTGACCTTTTCCAAATGGGACATAGTGTTGGCAACCCCAAAGTAATTTCTCTAGTTGGTCCTCCCATTGGCAAATGTGTAGTCCAGGTCCCATCACTTAAGGCCCAAACTAAATGTCCCATACTGCCTATAACTCCTTTACAGTCAATATTGTCTTTATCAATCCCAATTTTAAAGGCTGCCTGTGAGTCTAATTGTTTCCGACAAGTGCAGCCCATAATCACTGCTACTTTGACAATGGACAAAGGTATCTCTTTAATGTCTGTTTGACAAGTTATCACTCGTGAGCAATTCCACCATGGTACTGTCATTCCTTCTGTTACATCGGACCACCGTATGCACCATGGAATTGCTTCACTGTATTGGTATTGTTGTACAATGCTTAATGTCCACATATTGTTCCATAATTCAGTTATGTTTTTGTTATCCTGATCTTTGCATTCCCAGTAGGTCTGTTCAACCTTTTGATTCACTATTGTAGTGGTCCACTTGTCATAGAAGCACCATCCTAGATCGTGGAATCGTCCTATTGTAATATACCTTGCTTTAGGTAATTTTAAGCAATCTGCCCTGTGTCCTGGCATTTTCCATTTTTGTCGTTCTCTTATCCTTTGTTCAGTTGGGACTTCTTCTATTCTAGTGTGGGATTCACATGCTATCTTACCAGTTCTGTTTATTTCTGGTAAGGTAGTAGCGATTATTCCCCACTGTACTGGGTCCTCAGCTGATTTTGGTATGGGAAGGCAGGCAGTGATGCTACTGATATTTTGTGTTCGTGCAAAGTCTCGGATTAATCCTATCATTAGGTTCTCTGCCTGATTTTGTACACTTTGTACTACCTGTGGTACCTGGGTACTTTCATTACTATCTACTGCTCTTCGTGGTCTAATCTGCAATTCCATTCGAATAGTCTCATTTTTGCATTTATAAATTTTCCATGCATCGGGCGAGCTTTCCCACTGTCTATCAGGGGCCTTGTGGCATAGAGTGGCACTTCCCTCTCCAATTTTCAAAAGCACAAAAACTCGGGGTATAACCAAAACCAAAGCTTGGTAATGCAGACCAGGCATTATTGTGATGTAATCTTGAGTGTGGTTGGACCTAGGATATGTGATAACCACGTTTTCGGAACCTTCTTCACATGGGTGTAATGTATCCAGGAGTCCACCCCGGCAACTGTAACTGCGGTAAACGTGGTCAAGAGTACTTGGTAAGGTCCGTCCCAGCGTTGTCTCAAAGGCTCTTCGTTCCAGTTTTTCACATATACAGTGTCCCCAGGTTCTATATTATGTACTGGATTTTCAAGTGCCAGTGGTCGACTCCACACTAATGCAGATCGGAGTCGATTCAGTGTCCTGCCAAGAGACAACACATAATTGTACAGGTCCTGATTACCCTTTATGTGGACCTCTGGATTTGGGTTTGGTGCTTCATAGGGTTTGCCATACAGAATTTCGTACGGACTTACTGACATTCCGCTCTTAGTTTTTATCCTGATACGCAACAATGCTATTGGTAAGGCCTGCGGCCATTGAATCTTTGCCTCCTGACAGACCTTACTAAGTTGTCTTTTTAAGGTTTTGTTCATTTTCTCTACCTGTCCACTGGACTGGGGCCTCCAGGGAGTATGCAGATCCCACTGAATCCCTAAACATCTGCTAACCTCCTTTACCAGTTGTGCCACAAAATGGGGCCCCCTATCGGATGATATTCCTATTGGTACCCCAAATCTAGGGATTATTTCTTTTAATAAGCATTTCACAGTTTCTTTTGCTTGGTTGGTGCGACAAGGGAAGGCTTCTGGCCATCCAGAAAAGGTATCCACCACAACAAGTAGATATCTATATCCACGAGTTCGGGGGAGTTCCGCATAATCTATTTGCCAATAATCCCCAGGCTGCATGCCTGTCTTAATTTTCCCCATTTCTACTTTTCTTTTTACTAGAGGATTATTTTTCAAGCAAATTTCACACTTAGCTGTAATAGACTTTGCCATTGTTAACATCTGGACCGACATAATTTTTTTTTTTAGATAAGTTACCAATGCTTCTGCACCCCAGTGACACTTCTGGTGTTCCGTCTGAAGTATTCCTCTCATAATAGTGGTTGGCACCACAACTTGTCCATTGGTGGTTACATACCACCCAGAATTATTCTTGCTGGCTATGAAGGTAATAAATCAATTGCTCTTACCTTCTGAGAGACAAGACCCACCATTGTTCTCACTTGCCGTGCCACTGACTGAGCTGTTTGATCAGCAAGCCGATTTCCCCCAATAATTTTTGATGTTCCACTTTGATGAGCTTTACAGTGCATTATAGCAACTTGCGATGGTTTCTGAATGGCATTAATCAAGTTCAGTATTTCCTTCTGGTATTTAATGTTTGTTCCTTGTGAAGAGAGCAGTCCCCGCTCTTTCCAAAGCGCTCCATGCACATGAACAGCTCCGAAAGCACCTGCCAGCGGGGTGTCTCTCAAATCAGGATGACTTGTATGGGTGTATTCGATAACTTCCACACAATCATGTTCCAGGTCTCCTCCTTCTGTACCTGCACCCAAAAACTCAGCAGGATTCATTAGGTTAGTAGTTTTTAGAACAACATCATCTTGTTCTGTCAGAATTACCTGGTATTTCATCATTCTGCTTGGGGAAAGCCAATGGCCCCCCTTTTGTTCCAATACTGTTGTCACCATATGGGATACAAACACTTCTATCCTTTTTCCCATAGTTAGTTTTCGGACCTCCTGGATCAGCATTACTGTAGCAGCTACCGCCCGTAAGCATGCCGGCCACCCAGCACTTACCGGATCTAGCTGTTTGGAAAAATAGCCAACAGGTCTTTTCCAGGATCCTAGTCGTTGGGTTAATACTCCCAAGGCAAGTCTTTGTCACTCGTCTACAAACAACTGGAAGTCTTTGCTCAAGTCCGGCAGGCCCAAAGCAGGTGCCTGCATCAAAGCCTGTTTTAGCTTTTGGAAGGCCTCACGTTGTGGCTTTCCCCGCTTGAACGTTTTATTCCCTTGTGCTTCATACAAAGGTTTGGCGATCAACCCACAGTCCATAATCCAGAGTCTGCACCATCCTGTCATTCCTAAAAAGATCTCAACTCATGTAAGTTTTGTGGTTCTGGAATAGCACAAATAGCATGTATCCTGTTCAGGCTTAGCCTTCACTGTCCTTGAGAGAGCTCGCATCCTAAATAGATCAGTCTCGGATGCAATCTGAGCTTTATTTTTCGATACTTTGTACCGTTCATTCCCAATTGGTTCAATATTTCAATTGTTACCTGGATGCAGAGTTCTCGTGTCTCAGTCGCAATCAGAATATCATCTACATATTGTAGCAACAAATACCATTGTGAGGGATCATGATATGACCTTTTGTAGTCCATTCCTCGAGTTCCTTGGCTAGTTGATTTCCAAAGATGGTTGGGCTATTCTTGAACCCTTGTGGAAGGCGTGTCCAGGTTAACTGAGTTTTCCTCCCATTGTGTGGATTTTCCCATTCAAAGGCAAATAGCTTTTTGCTTTCATGGTCAAGGGGTATGCAGAAGAAGACATCTTTTCAATCAAGTACAGTAAACCATTTATATTTCTCTTTCACAGATGTTAACAAGGTATATGGATTTGCAACTACCAGATAAATGTCCTTAGTGATCTGGTTTACAGCCCACAAATCTTGGACTAATCGATAACTACCATCAGGTTTCTTTACTGGGAAAATTGGAGTATTATATTCTGATTCACATTCCTCTAGAATACCATATTTCAAGAATTTTTCAATTAGAGGTACTATTCCTAACCTAGCTTCTAGTTTCAGTGGGTCCTGCCTCAATTGTACTGTCTTGGCATCTTCCTTCAGTTCCACTTTTACGGGCTGGGCTGTTTTTGATTTCCCAGGTATGTCAGTCTCCCATACCATAGGAATCACAGCCTCCTCCACTGCTTGCGGTATTTTCACTACCAGGTTTTATTTTAAAAACAGAATTTGTCCTACCTTAGATTCTGGAATTTTCATTACCAGGTTTCCATCCTCAAATGTTATTACAGCATCCAATTTGGTCAATAATTCCCGTCCTAAAAGGCAAACTGGACAATCTGGAACATATAAGAACCTGTGGGTTAGTTCCTTTTCTCCAAAACACAAATCCAAGGGTTGTAGGAATGGCCGTACTTCCTCCTTCCCTGTGGCACCAACAGTTGTTGTAGCTCTGTGACCTACCGTCCCCTGTAAGGAATTCAGTACAGACTAAGTAGCCCCTGTGTCTACTAAAAATTTACATCCCGGTTTTGGCAGCTTCTTTTAATCTTTCTAAAAGGCCGAGGGAGACTCATTCTTTTCCTGCATCACATTATACTATTTTGACCAATTCATTTGCTTCAGCATAGCAGTTTGAACGCTAATCAATAACCAATCCCGATACCTCCGGAGACGGCGTACCCCGCCTCCTGTATTATAATTCCATCAGGGATCTTCTTCTGGAAAGTTCTCACCAACGTTAGCCTCTGCTTTCCCATTCCGAATATCTTATCTCACTTTATCCCTCGCAACCTGTATAACCATATCTTTTCTGTAGGGTCCATTAATGTATCCAAAATCACTTGTAAATCATCCCAATCAGGATTCTGCATTTTAATTATCATCTTAATTATTGCAACCTTATCTGGATTTTCCCAATAAGGAGCAGCCGATTGCTTTCAGATTACTAAATCCCCTGGCGAAAACGGAACTTTTACATAGACTGGTTACCCCCCCACACCTACTGCTTGCCGCAGGGGTGCTATTACGTTTGGTGATCCCGCCCCTGCTTCATCCCCCGCGGGCGGCGAGCCCGGAGGAGAGGAGCTGTAGCTCCAACTCCAGCAGCCGCCGCTCCCCCCATTTTCACTGCTTTAGCAGACACTCAGCTGCTGGGCACAGGTTTAGGCTCCTTTTGCCCTTTTCTCTCTTCATTTAATTCCTGCGATTATAAACTTTATATGTAATTCCAATTAGCTGAACAATAGTTACATCTCTCAGCTCCTACCTTTTGTAACTTCTTACAGATGTCAATAAACAGCACATTAAGCATCAATCCCTGACATTAATTTTAGATCCAAATCAGTCTATCCACAGAACAACACTAACTGCAATACAGCTAACTCAATTTACTTTCATGTGTACAGATGCATCTGAAGGGGAGCAAGGTGGCACTTTAGTAACGGAACCGGTTCTTATTTTGTAATTATTTCCCCAAACAAATTATTTTGGTACCAAATATAAACATACAAACTAAAATACTGAGCTCAGACACGCAAACTGAATACCGAGTTCAAATATGCAAACAGATCACAATTACACTTCTTTTTATGCATAAACTGTCCAAACCCAGCCTCCTTCTAATGTTTCAGAAAGCAATTTGACGGCGATACGTTTGAATTGGACATATCAACACAGAAGGATACAGATAACTAACACAGAAAGATAACACAGGTAACTTTACCAGAACAACAGTAAACAGGATCAAATCACTGGTTTCAACAGTAAATACAGATTAAATCACCAGAACTATAGACCAGGTGCTGAGCAGCACAAATAACCAGACCAGGTGCGCACAAATAACCAGACCAGGTGCGCACAAATAACCAGACCAGGTGCCGAGCCTGCGGCACAAATAACCAGACCAGATGCCGAGCCTGCAGAGGTTTCCCTCTGTCTGACGGACGGCTGCCTAGGCAATACCCCGGGAGCTCCCTGCCCAACCGAGCGTGGCTTTCGCCGCGTCTGACCGGCAGGCTACCAGATGCCTGACCAGCAGGCTACCACACCAGGTGGGTACCCACTAATCCAGATAAAGCACCTTCTTACCAGTCAGAGGTCCGTCGTGAGCAGCAGAGGGTCGGTCGCGTCTGATGCACTCCCCAAGAATACCTCGGTGCTAGCCGGAGCAGGATCGAGACGCGATCCGCCTCGCAGCCCACGATGTCCCCAGCTGGGTCGCCAAAAATGTTAGCAATCAGGACACATAACCACGGGCGTAGTTATATGCGGTGCTTTATTTCGGCGCTGGGAAACCAGGGGTTCGCACCCAAAGCTGGCTTCGCTGGTCAGTCTAAGTTACAGAGTATTTATACAGTCCATTCACATACATATTCATATATTCATTAAGATATGTAACGATTACTCACTATTGATTGCAACATCGATTGCTACATCTTGGCACTATTTTGATCATGTGCAGTGCCCTCACTCTATACGTATTTAGGTTAAGATAAAAGCTAGGTTGTTAAGATAAAGTATACTTGAACACGATATGCTTGAACATCCTCTCAGGGACAGTTTACAAAACTGATTCATCCTTCCAGGAACATTTTGTAAAACTAGTCCGCTTACTAACAGGGTCACTATGTCACAGAGTCTCAGTGTGACAGTCACAGAGTCTCAGGCAGGGTCACTATGTCACAGAGTCTCAGTGTGACAGTCACAGAGTCTCAGGCAGGGTCACTATGTCACAGAGTCTCAGTGTGACAGTCACAGAGTCTCAGGCAGAGTCACTATGTCACAGAGTCTCAGTGTGACCGGCACAGAGTCTCAGTGTGACAGTCAAAGAGTCTCAGTGTGACAGGCACAGAGTCTCAGTGTGACAGTCACAGAGTCTCAGGCAGAGCCACTATATCACAGAGTCTCAGTGTGACGGGCACAGAGTCTCAGGCAGGGTCACTATGTCACAGAGCCTCAGTGTGACAGTCACAGAGTCTCAGTGTGACAGTCACAGCATCTCAGGCAGGGTCACTATGATGGCACAGAGGCACAGCGTCTCCAGGCAGGGTCACTATGATGGCACAGCGTCTCCGGCAGGATCACTATGATGGCACAGAGGCACAGCGTCTCTAGGCAGGGTCACTATGGTGGCACAGAGGCACAGCGTCTCCAGGCAGGGTCACTATATTGGCACAGAGGCACAGCGTCTCAGGCAGGGTCACTATGATGGCCCAGAGGCACAGCGTCTCCAGGCAGGGTCACTATATTGGCACAGAGGCACAGCGTCTCAGGCAGGGTCACTATGATGGCACAGAGGCACAGCGTCTCCAGGCAGGGTCACTATATTGGCACAGAGGCACAGCGTCTCAGGCAGGGTCACTCTGATGGCACAGAGGCACAGCGTCTCAGGCAGGGTCACTCTGATGGCACAGAGGCACAGCGTCTCAGGCAGGGTCACTATGATGGCACAGAGGCACAGCGTCTCCAGGAAGGGTCACTATGATGGCACAGAGGCACAGCGTCTCAGGCAGGGTCACTATGACGGCACAGAGGCACAGCGTATCCAGGCAGGGTCACTATGATGGCACAGAGGCACAGCGTCTCAGGCAGGGTCACTATGGTGGCACAGAGGCACAGCGTCTCCGGCAGGGTCACTATGACGGCACAGAGGCACAGCGTCTCAGGCAGGGTCACTATGATGGCACAGAGGCACAGCGTCTCCGGCAGGGTCACTATGATGGCACAGAGGCACAGCGTCTCCAGGCAGGGTCACTATGATGGCACAGAGGCACAGCGTCTCCGGCAGGGTCACTATGATGACAGAGAGGCACAGCGTCTCCGGCAGGGTCACTATGATGGCACGGAGACACAGCATCTCCGGCAATGTCACTATGATGGCACAGAGGCACAGCGTCTCAGGCAGGGTCACTATGATGGCAGAGAGGCACAGCGTCTCCGGGAGGGTCACTATGATGGCACAGAGGCACAGCGTCTCAGGCAGGGTCACTATGATGGCACAGAGGCACAGCGTCTCCGGCAGGGTCACTATGATGGCACAGAGGCACAGCGTCTCCAGGCAGGGTCACTATGATGGCACAGAGGCATAGCGTCTCAGGCAGGGTCACTATGATGGCACAGAGGCATAGCGTCTCCAGGCAGGGTCACTATGATGGCACAGAGGAACAGCGTCTCAGGCAGGGTCACTATGATGGCACAGAGGCACAGCGTCTCAGGCAGGGTCACTATGATGGCACAGAGGCACAGCGTCTCCAGGCAGGGTCACTATGATGGCACAGAGGAACAGCGTCTCAGGCAGGGTAACTATGATGGCACAGAGGCACAGCGTATCCAGGCAGGGTCACTATGATGGCACAAAGGCACAGAGTCTCCAGGCAGGGTCACTATGATGGCACAGAGGCACAGCGTCTCAGGCAGGATCACTGTGATGGCACAGAGGCACAGCGTCTCCAGGCAGGGTCACTATGATGGCACAGAGGCACAGCGTCTCCAGGCAGGGTCACTATGATGGCACAGAGGCACAGCGTCTCCAGGCAGGGTCACTATGGTGGCACAGAGGCACAGCATCTCAGGCAGGGTCACTATGATAGCACAGAGGCACAGCGTCTGAGGCAGGGTCACTATGATGGCACAGAGGCACAGCGTATCCAGGCAGGGTCACTATGATGGCACAGAGGCACAGCGTCTCAGGCAGGGTCACTATGATGGCACAGAGGCACAGCGTCTCCGGCAGGGTCACTATGATGGCACAGAGGCACAGCGTCTCAGGCAGGGTCACTATGGTGGCACAGAGGCACAGCGCCTCCGGCAGGGTCACTATGATGGCACAGAGGCACAGCGTCTCAGACAGGGTCACTATGATGGCACAGAGGCACAGCGTCTCAGGCAGGGTCACTATGATGGCACAGAGGCATAGCATGTCCGGTAGGGTCACTATGGTGGCACAGAGGCACAGAGTCTCCAGCAGGGTCACTATGATGGCACAGAATCACAGCGTCTCAGGCAGGGTCACTATGATGGCAGAGAGGCACAGCATCTCCGGGAGGGTCACTATGATGGCACAGAGGCACAGCGTCTCAGGCAGGGTCACTATGATGGCACAGAGGCACAGCGTCTCCAGGCAGGGTCACTATGATGGCACAGAGGCACAGCGTCTCCAGGCAGGGTCACTATGATGGCACAGAGGCATAGCGTCTCAGGCAGGGTCACTATGATGGCACAGAGGCACAGCGTCTCCAGGCAGGGTCACTATAATGGCACAGAGGAACAGCGTCTCAGGCAGGGTCACTATGATGGCACAGAGGCACAGCATCTCAGGCAGGGTCACTATGATGGCACAGAGGCACAGCGTCTCCGGCAGGGTCACTATGATGGCACAAAGGCACAGCGTCTCCGGCAGCGTCACTATGATGGCACAAAGGCACAGCGTCTCCGGCAGCGTCACTATGATGGCACAGAGGCACAGCGTCTCAGGCAGGGTCACTATGATGGCACAGAGGCACAGCGTCTCAGGCAGGGTCACTATGATGGCACAGAGGCACAGCGTCTCAGGGTCGCTATGATGGCACAGAGGCACAGCGTCTCAGACAGGGTCACTATGATGTCACAGAGGCACAGCGTCTCCGACAGGGTCACTATGATGGCATAGAGGCACAGCGTCTCAGGCAGGGTCACTGGGATGGCACAGAGGCACAGCGTCTCCAGGCAGGGTCACTATGATGGCACAGAGGCACAGAGTCTAGAGGCAGGGTCACTATGATGGCACAGAGGCACAGCGTCTCCAGCAGGGTAAGTATGATGGCACAGAGGCACAGCGTCTCAGACAGGGTCACTATGATGGCACAAAGGCACAGCGTCTCCGGCAGGGTCACTATGATGGCACAGAGGCACAGTGTCTCAGGAAGGGTCACTATGATGGTACAGAGGCACAGAGTCTCCAGGCAGGGTCACTATGATGGCACAGAGGCACAGCGTCTCCAGCAGGGTAAGTATGATGGCACAGAGGCACAGCGTCTCCAGGCAGGGTCACTATTATGGCACAGAGGCACAGCGTCTTCAGGCAGGGTCAATATGATGGCACAGAGGCACAGCGTCTTCAGGCAGGGTCACTATGATGGCACAGAGGCACAGCGTCTTCAGGCAGGGTCACTATGGTGGCACAGAGGCACAGCGTCTTCAGGCAGGGTCACTATGATGGCACAGAGGCACAGCGTCTCAGGCAGGATCACTATGGTGGCACAGAGGCACAGCGTCTCAGGCAGGGCTCACTATGATGTCACAGAGGCACAGTGTCTCAGGAAGGGTCTCTATGATGGCACAGAGGCACAGCGTCTCCGACAGGGTCACTATGATGGCACAGAGCCACAGCGTCTCAGGCAGGGTCACTATGATGGCACAGAGGCACAGCGTCTCCCGCAGGGTCACTATGATGGCACTGAGGCACAGCGTCTCAGGCAGGGTCACTATGATGGCACAGAGGCACAGCGTCTCCAGGCAGGGTCACTATGATGGCACAGAGGCACAGCGTCTCAGGCAGGGTCACTCTGATGGCACAGAGGCACAGCGTCTCAGGCAGGGTCACTATGATGTCACAGAGGCACAGCGTCTCAGGCAGGGTCACTATGATCGCACAGAGCCACAGTGTCTTCAGGCAGGGTCACTATGATGGCACAGAGGCAGAGCGTGTCAGGCAGGGTCACTATGATGGCACAGAGGCACAGCGTCTCCGGCAGGGTCACTATGATGGCACAGAGGCAGAGCGTGTGAGGCAGGGTCACTATGATGGCACAGAGCCACAGCGTCTCTGGCAGGGTCTCTATGATGGCACAGAGGCACAGCGTCTCCGTCTCAGGCAGGGTCACTATGATGGCACAGAGGCACAGCGTCTCAGGCAGGGTCACTATGGTGGCACAGAGGCACAGCGTCTCAGGCAGGGTCACTATGATGGCACAGAGGCACAGCGTCTCCAGGCAGGGTCACTATGATGGCACAGAGGCACAGCGTCTCCGGCAGGGTCACTATGATGGCACAGAGGCAGAGCGTGTCAGGCAGGGTCACTATGATGGCACAGAGGCACAGCGTCTCCGGCAGGGTCACTATGATGGCACAGAGGCACAGCGTCTCCAGGCCGGGTCACTATGATGGCACAGAGGCACAGCGTCTCCAGGCAGGGTTACTATGATGGCACAGAGACACAGCGTCTCAGGCAGGCTCACTATGATGGCACAGAGGCACAGCGTGTCAGGCAGGGTCACTATTATGGCACAGAGGCAAAGCGTCTCAGACAGGGTTACTATGATGTCACAGAGGCATAGCGTCTCCGGCAGGGTCACTATGATGGCACAGAGGCAAAGCGTCTCCGACAGGGTCACTATGATGGCATAGAGGCACAGCGTCTCAGGCAGGGTCACTATGATCGCACAGAGCCACAGCGTCTCCAGGCAGGGTCACTATGATGGCACAGAGGCACAGCGTCTCCGGCAGGGTCACTATGATGGCACAGAGGCACAGCGTCTCCAGGCAGGGTCACTATGATGGCACAGAGGCACAGCGTCTCCAGGCAGGGTCACTATGATGGCACAGAGGCACAGCGTCTCAGGCAGGGTCACTATGGTGGCACAGAGGCACAGCATCTCAGGCAGGGTCACTATGATGGCACAGAGGCACAGCGTCTGAGGTAGGGTCACTATGATGGCACAGAGGCACAGCGTATCCAGGCAGGGTCACTATGATGGCACAGAGGCACAGCGTCTCAGGCAGGGTCACTATGGTGGCACAGAGGCACAGCATCTCAGGCAGGGTCACTATGATGGCACAGAGGCACAGCGACTCCGGCAGGGTCACTATGATGGCACAGAGGCACAGCGTCTCAGGCAGGGTCACTATGGTGGCACAGAGGCACAGCGTCTCCAGGCAGGGTCACTATGGTGGCACAGAGGCACAGCGTCTCAGGCAGGGTCACTATGATGGCACAGAGGCACAGCTTCTCTGGCAGGGTCACTATGATGTCACAGAGGCACAGTGTCTCCGGCAGGGTCTCTATGATGGCACAGAGGCACAGCGTCTCCGACAGGGTGACTATGATGGCACAGAGGCACAGCGTCTCAGGCAGAGTCACTATGATCGCACAGAGCCACAGCGTCTCCAGGCAGGGTCACTATGATGGCACAGAGGCAGAGCGTCTCCGGCAGGGTCACTATGATGGCACAGAGGCAGAGCGTGTCAGGCAGGGTCAATATGATGACACAGAGGCACAGCGTCTCAGGCAGGGTCACTATGATGGCACAGAGGCACAGCGTCTAAGGCAGGGTCACTATGATGGCACAGAGGCACAGTGTCTCAGGAAGGGTCACTATGATGGTACAGAGGCACAGAGTCTCCAGGCAGGGTCACTATGATGGCACAGAGGCACAGCGTCTCCAGCAGGGTAAGTATGATGGCACAGAGGCACAGCGTCTCCAGGCAGGGTCACTATGGTGGCACAGAGGCACAGCGTCTTCAGGCAGGGTCACTATGATGGCACAGAGGCACAGCGTCTCAGGCAGGATCACTATGGTGGCACAGAGGCACAGCGTCTCAGGCAGGGCTCACTATGATGTCACAGAGGCACAGTGTCTCAGGAAGGGTCTCTATGATGGCACAGAGGCACAGCGTCTCCGACAGGGTCACTATGATGGCACAGAGCCACAGCGTCTCAGGCAGGGTCACTATGATGGCACAGAGGCACAGCGTCTCCGGCAGGGTGACTATGATGGCACAGAGGCACACCGTCTCCGGCAGGGTCACTATGATGGCACAGAGGCAGAGCGTGTCAGACAGGGTCACTATGATGGCACAGAGGCACAGCATCTCCAGGCAGGGTCACTATGATGGCACAGAGGCACAGCGTCTCCAGGCAGGGTCACTATGATGGCACAGAGGCACAGCGTCTCAGGCAGGGTCTCTATGCTGGCACAGAGGCACAGCGTCTCCGGCAGGGTCACTATGATGTCACAGAGGCACAGTGTCTCCGGCAGGGTCTCTATGCTGGCACAGAGGCACAGCGTCTCCGACAGGGTCACTATGATGGCATAGAGGCACAGCGTCTCAGGCAGGGTCACTATGATCGCACAGAGCCACAGCGTCTCCAGGCAGGGTCACTATGATGGCACAGAGGCAGAGCGTGTCAGGCAGGGTCACTATGATGGCACAGAGGCACAGCGTCTCCGGCAGGGTCACTATGGTGGCACAGAGGCACAGCGTCTCAGGCAGGGTCACTATGATGGCACAGAGGCAGAGCGTGTCAGGCAGGGTCACTATGGTGGCACAGAGGCACAGCATCTCCGGCAGGGTGACTATGGTGGCACAGAAGCACAGCGTCTCCAGGCCGGGTCACTATGATGGCACAGAGGCACAGCGTCTCCAGGCAGGGTCACTATGATGGCACGGAGACACAGCGTCTCCGGCAATGTCACTATGATGGCACAGAGGCACAGCGTCTCAGGCAGGGTCACTATGATGGCACAGAGGCACAGCGTCTCCAGGCAGGGTCACTATGATGGCACAGAGGCACAGCGTCTCAGGCAGGGTCACTATGGTGGCACAGAGGCACAGAGTCTCCAGGCAGGGTCACTATGATGGCACAGAGGCACAGCGTCTCCAGGAGGGTAAGTATGATGGCACAGAGGCACAGCGTCTCAGGCAGGGTCACTATGATGGCACAGAGGCACAGCGTCTCCAGGAGGGTAAGTATGATGGCACAGAGGCACAGCATCTCCGGCAGGGTCACTATGATGACAGAGAGGCACAGCGTCTCAGGCAGGGTCACTATGATGGCACAGAGGCACAGCGTCTCCAGGAGGGTAAGTATGATGTCACAGAAGCATAGCGTCTCAGGCAGGGTCACTCTGATGGCACAGAGGCACAGCGTCTCCGGCAGGGTCACTATGATGGCACAGAGGCACAGCGTCTCCGGCAGGGTCACTATGATGGCACAGAGGCACAGCGTCTCCAGGCAGGGTCACTATGATGGCACAGAGGCACAGCGTCTCCAGGCAGGGTCACTATGATGGCACAGAGGCACAGCGTCTCAGGCAGGGTCACTATGGTGGCACAGAGGCACAGCATCTCAGGCAGGGTCACTATGATGGCACAGAGGCACAGAGTCTGAGGCAGGGTCACTATGATGGCACAGAGGCACAGCGTATCCAGGCAGGGTCACTATGATGGCACAGAGGCACAGCGTCTCCGGCAGGGTCACTATGATGTCAGAGAGGCACAGTGTCTCCGGCAGGGTCTCTGTGATGGCACAGAGGCACAGCGTCTCCGACAGGGTCACTATGATGGCATAGAGGCACAGCGTCTCAGGCAGGGTCACTATGATCGCACAGAGCCACAGCGTCTCCAGGCAGGGTCACTATGATGCCACAGAGGCAGAGCGTGTCATGCAGGGTCACTATGATGGCACAGAGGCACAGCGGATTAGGCAGGGTCACTATGATGGCGCAGAGGCACAGTGCCTCCGGCAGGGTCACTATGATGGCACAGAGGCACAGCGTCTCCCGCAGGGTCACTATGATGGCACAGAGGCACAGCGTCTCAGGCAGGGTCACTATGATGGCACAGAGGCACAGCGTCTCCAGGCAGGGTCACTATGATGGCACAGAGGCACAGCGTCTCCAGGCAGGGTAAGTATGATGGCACAGAGGAACAGCGTCTCAGGCAGGGTCACTATGATGGCACAGAGGCACAGCGTCTCAGGCAGGGTCACTATGATGGCACAGAGGCAAAGCGTCTCAGGCAGGGTCACTATGATGGCACAGAGGCACAGCGTCTCCAGGCAGGGTAACTATGATGGCACAGAGGCACAGCGTGTCAGGCAGGGTCACTATGATGGCACAGAGGAACAGCGTCTCAGGCAGGGTCACTATGATGGCACAGAGGCACAGCGTCTCCGGCAGGGTCACTATGATGGCACAGAGGCACAGCGTCTCAGGCAGGGTCACTATGGTGGCACAGAGGCACAGCGTCTCCAGGCAGGGTCACTATGATGGCACAGAGGCACAGCGTCTCAGGCAGGATCACTATGGTGGCACAGAGGCACAGCGTCTCAGGCAGGGCTCACTATGATGGCACAGAGGCACAGCGTCTCAGGCAGGATCACTGTGATGGCACAGAGGCACAGCATCTCCGGCAGGGTCACTATGATGACAGAGAGGCACAGCGTCTCCGGCAGGGTCACTATGATGGCACAGAGGCACAGCGTCTCCGGCAGGGTCACTATGATGGCACAGAGGCACAGCGTCTCCAGGCAGGGTCACTATGATGGCACAGAGGCACAGCGTCTCCAGGCAGGGTCACTATGATGGCACAGAGGCACAGCGTCTCAGGCAGGGTCACTATGGTGGCACAGAGGCACAGCATCTCAGGCAGGGTCACTATGATGGCACAGAGGCACAGCGTCTGAGGCAGGGTCACTATGATGGCACAGAGGCACAGCGTATCCAGGCAGGGTCACTATGATGGCACAGAGGCACAGCGTCTCCGGCAGGGTCTCTATGATGGCACAGAGGCACAGCGTCTCCGACAGGGTCACTATGATGGCATAGAGGCACAGCGTCTCAGGCAGGGTCACTATGATCGCACAGAGCCACAGCGTCTCCAGGCAGGGTCACTATGATGGCACAGAGGCACAGCGTCTCCGGCAGGGTCACTATGATGGCACAGAGGCACACCGTCTCCGGCAGGGTCACTATGATGGCACAGAGGCAGAGCGTGTCAGGCAGGGTCACTATGATGGCACAGAGGCACAGCGCCTCCGGCAGGGTCACTATGATGGCGCAGAGGCACAGCGTCTCCCGCAGGGTCACTATGATGGCACAGAGGCACAGCGTCTCCGGCAGGGTCACTATGATGGCACAGAGGCACAGCGTCTCCAGGCAGGGTCACTATGATGGCACAGAGGCATAGCATGTCCGGCAGGGTCACTATGGTGGCACAGAGGCACAGAGTCTCCAGCAGGGTCACTATGATGGCACAGAAGCACAGCGTCTCAGGCAGGGTCACTATGATGGCAGAGAGGCACAGCGTCTCCGGGAGGGTCACTATGATGGCACAGAGGCACAGCGTCTCAGGCAGGGTCACTATGATGGCACAGAGGCACAGCGTCTCCGGCAGGGTCACTATGATGGCACAGAGGCACAGCGTCTCCAGGCAGGTTCACTATGATGGCACAGAGGAACAGCGTCTCAGGCAGGGTCACTATGATGGCACAGAGGCACAGCGTCTCAGGCAGGGTCGCTATGATGGCACAGAGGCACAGCGTCTCCGGCAGGGTCACTATGATGGCACAAAGTCACAGCGTCTCCGGCAGGGTTACTATGATGGCACAGAGGCACAGCGTCTCAGGCAGGGTCACTATGATGGCACAGAGGCACAGCGTCTCAGACAGGGTCACTATGATGTCACAGAGGCACAGCGTCTCCAGCAGGGTCACTATGATGGCACAGAGGCACAGCGTCTCAGGCAGGGTCACTGTGATGGCACAGAGGCACAGCGTCTCCAGGCAGGGTCACTATGATGGCACAGAGGCACAGAGTCTCCAGGCAGGGTCACTATGATGGCACAGAGGCACAGCGTCTCCAGCAGCGTAAGTATGATGGCACAGAGGCACAGCGTCTCAGACACGGTCACTATGATGGCACAAAGGCACAGCGTCTCCGGCAGGGTCACTATGATGGCACAGAGGCAAAGCGTCTCAGGCAGGGTCACTATGATGGCACAGAGGCACAGCGTCTCCAGGCAGGGTCACTATGATGGCACAGAGGCACAGAGTCTCCAGGCAGGGTCACTATGATGGCACAGAGGCACGGAGTCTCCAGGCAGGGTCACTATGATGGCACAGAGGCACAGCGTCTCCAGCAGGGTAAGTATGATGGCACAGAGGCACAGCGTCTCCAGGCAGGGTCACTATGGTGGCACAGAGGCACAGCGTCTCCAGGCAGGGTCACTATGATGGCACAGAGGCACAGCGTCTCAGGCAGGATCACTATGGTGGCACAGAGGCACAGCGTCTCAGGCAGGGCTCACTATGATGGCACAGATGCACAGCGTCTCAGGCTGGATCACTATGATGGCACAGAGGCACAGCATCACCGGCAGGGTCTCAATGATGGCACAGAGGCACAGCGTCTCCGACAGGGTCACTATGATGGCATAGAGGCACAGCGTCTCAGGCAGGGTCACTATGATCGCACAGAGCCACAGCGTCTCCAGGCAGGGTCACTATGATGGCACAGAGCCACAGCGTCTCACGCAGGGTCACTATGATGGCACAGAGGCACACCGTCTCCGGCAGGGTCACTATGATGGCACAGAGGCACAGCGTCTCCCGCAGGGTCACTATGATGGCACAGAGGCACAGCGTCTCAGGCAGGGTCACTATGATGGCACAGAGGCACAGCGTCTCCGGCAGGGTCACTATGATGGCACAGAGGCACAGCGTCTCAGGCAGGGTCACTATGATGGCACAGAGGCACAGCGTCTCCGGCAGGGTCACTATGATGGCACAGAGGCACAGCGTCTCCAGGCAGGGTCACTATGATGGCACAGAGGAACAGCGTCTCCGGCAGGGTCACTATGATGGCACAGAGGCACAGCGTCTCAGGCAGGGTCACTATGATGGCACAGAGGCACAGCGTCTCCAGGCAGGGTCACTATGATGGCACAGAGGCACAGCGTCTCCAGGCAGGGTCACTATAATGGCACAGAGGCACAGCGTCTCACTCAGGGTCACTATGATGGCACAGAGGCACAGCGTCTCCGGCAGGGTCACTATGATGGCACAGAGGCAGAGCGTCTTCAGGCCGGGTCACTATGATGGCACAGAGGCACAGCGTCTCCAGGCAGGGTCACTATGATGGCACAGAGGCACAGCGTCTCAGACAGGGTCACTATGATGTCACAGAGGCACAGCGTCTCCGGCAGGGTCACTATGATGGCACAGAGGCACAGCGTGTCAGGAAGGGTCACTATGATGGCACAGAGGCACAGCGTCTCCAGGCAGGGTCACTATGATGTCACAGAGGCACAGCGTCTCAGGCAGGGTCACTATGATGTCACAGAGGCACAGCGTCTCACGCAGGGTCACTATGATGGCACAGAGGCACAGCACGTCAGGCAGGGTCACTATGATGGCACAGAGGCACAGCGTCTCCGGCAGGGTCACTATGATGGCACAGAGGCACAGCGCCTCCGGCAGGGTCACTATGATGGCACAGAGGCACAGCGTCTCTGGCAGGGTCACTATGATGGCACAGAGGCACAGCGTCTCCAGGCAGGGTCACTATGATGGCACAGAGGCACAGCATGTCCGGCAGGGTCACTATGGTGGCACAGAGGCACAGCGTCTCCGGCAGGGTCACTATGATGGCACAGAGGCACAGCGTCTCCAGGAAGGGTCACTATGATGGCACAGAGGCACAGCGTCTCCAGGAAGGGTCACTATGATGGCACAGAGGCACAGCGTCTCCAGGCAGGGTCACTATAATGGCACAGAGGGACAGCGTCTCCAGGCAGGGTCACTATGATGGCACAGAGGCACAGCGTCTCAGGCAGGGTCACTATGATGGCACAGAGGCACAGCGTCTCCGGCAGGGTCACTATGATGGCACAGAGGCACAGCGTCTCCAGGCAGGGTCACTATGATGGCACAGAGGCACAGCGTCTCCGGCAGGGTCACTATGATGGCACAGAGGCACAGCGTGTCAGGAAGGGTCACTATGACGGCACAGAGGCACAGCGTCTCCAGGCAGGGTCACTATAATGGCACAGAGGCACAGCGTCTCCAGGCAGGGTCACTATGATGGCACAGAGGCACAGCGTCTCCGGCAGGGTCACTATGATGGCACAGAGGCACAGCGTGTCAGGAAGGGTCACTATGATGGCACAGAGGCACAGCGTCTCCAGGCAGGGTCACTATGATGTCACAGAGGCACAGCGTCTCAGGCAGGGTCACTATGATGTCACAGAGGCACAGCGTCTCACGCAGGGTCACTATGATGGCACAGAGGCAGAGCGTCTCTGGCAGGGTCACTATGATGGCACAGAGGCACAGCGTCTCTGGCAGGGTCACTATGATGGCACAGAGGCACAGCGTCTCCGGCAGGGTCACTATGGTGGCACAGAGTCAAAGCGTCTCAGGCAGGGTTACTATGATGGCACAGAGGCACAGCGTCTCCAGGCAGGGTCACTATGATGGCACAGAGGCACAGCGTCTCTGGCAGGGTCACTATGATGGCACAGAGGCACAGCGTCTCCAGCCAGGGTCACTATGATGGCACAGAGGCACAGCGTCTCCGGCAGGGTCACTATGATGGCACAGAGGCACAGCGTCTCCAGGCAGGGTCACTATGATGGCACAGAGGCACAGCATGTCCGGCAGGGTCACTATGGTGGCACAGAGGCACAGCGTCTCAGGCAGGGTCACTATGATGGCACAGAGGCACAGCGTCTCTGGCAGGGTCACTATGATGGCACAGAGGCACAGCATGTCCGGCAGGGTCACTATGATGGCACAGAGGCACAGCGCCTCCGGCAGGGTCACTATGATGGCACAGAGGCACAGCGTCTCTGGCAGGGTCACTATGATGGCACAGAGGCACAGCGTCTCCAGCCAGGGTCACTATGATGGCACAGAGGCACAGCGTCTCCGGCAGGGTCACTATGATGGCACAGAGGCACAGCGTCTCCAGGCAGGGTCACTATGATGGCACAGAGGCACAGCATGTCCGGCAGGGTCACTATGGTGGCACAGAGGCACAGCGTCTCAGGCAGGGTCACTATGATGGCACAGAGGCACAGCGTCTCCAGGAAGGGTCACTATGATGGCACAGAGGCACAGCGTCTCCAGGCAGGGTCACTATAATGGCACAGAGGCACAGCGTCTCCAGGCAGGGTCACTATGATGGCACAGAGGCACAGCGTCTCAGGCAGGGTCACTATGATGGCACAGAGGCACAGCGTCTCCGGCAGGGTCACTATGATGGCACAGAGGCACAGCGTCTCCAGGCAGGGTCACTATGATGGCACAGAGGAACAGCGTCTCCGGCAGGGTCACTATGATGGCACAGAGGCAGAGCGTCTCCGGCAGGGTCACTATGATGGCACAGAGGCACAGCATCTCCAGGCAGGGTCACTATGATGGCACAGAGGCACAGCGTCTCCGGCAGGGTCACTATGATGGCACAGAGGCACAGCGTCTCCAGGCAGGGTCACTATGATGGCACAGAGGAACAGCGTCTCCGGCAGGGTCACTATGATGGCACAGAGGCACAGCGTCTCAGGCAGGGTCACTATGATGGCACAGAGGCACAGCGTCTCCAGGAAGGGTCACTATGATGGCACAGAGGCACAGCGTCTCCAGGCAGGGTCACTATAATGGCACAGAGGCACAGCGTCTCCGGCAGGGTCACTATGATGGCACAGAGGCACAGCGTCTCCGGCAGGGTCACTATGATGGCACAGAGGCAGAGCGTCTTCAGGCCGGGTCACTATGATGGCACAGAGGCACAGCGTCTCCATGCAGGGTCACTATGATGGCACAGAGGCACAGCGTCTCAGACAGGGTCACTATAATGGCACAGAGGCACAGCGTCTCAGGCAGGGTCACTATGGTAACACAGAGGCACAGCGGATCAGGCAGTGTCACTATGATGGCACAGAGGCACAGCGTGTCAGGAAGGGTCACTATGATGACACAGAGGCACAGCGTCTCCATGCAGGGTCACTATAATGGCACAGAGGCACAGCGTCTCCGGCAGGGTCACTATGATGGCACAGAGGCACAGCGTCTCCGGCAGGCTCACTATGATGGCACAGAGGCACAGCGTCTCAGGGAGGGTCACTATGATGGCACAGAGACACAGCGTCTCCGGCAATGTCACTATGATGGCACAGAGGCACAGCGTCTCAGGCAGGGTCACTATGATGGCACAGAGTCACAGCGTCTCCAGGCAGGGTCACTATGATGGCACAGAGGCAAAGCGTCTCAGACAGGGTTACTATGATGTCACAGAGGCACAGCGTCTCCGGCAGGGTCACTATGATGGCACAGAGGAACAGCGTCTCAGGCAGGGTCACTGTGATGGCACAGAGGCACAGCGTCTCCGGCAGGGTAAGTATGATGGCACAGAGGCACAGCGTCTCCAGGCAGGGTCACTATGGTGGCACAGAGGCACAGCGTGTCCAGGCAGGGTCACTATGATGGCACAGAGGCACAGCGTCTCAGGCAGGATCACTATGGTGGCACAGAGGCACAGCGTCTCAGGCAGGGTGACTATGATGGCACAGAGGCACAGCGTCTCCGGCAAGGTCACTATGATGACAGAGAGGCACAGCGTCTCCGGCTGGGTCACTATGATGGCACAGAGGCACAGCGTCTCCAGGCAGGGTCACTATGATGGCACAGAGGCACAGCATCACCGGCAGGGTCACTATGATGGCAAGAGGCACAGCGTCTCAGGCAGGGTCACTATGATCGCACAGAGGCACAGCGTCTCCAGGCAGGGTCACTATGATGGCACAGAGGCACAGCGTCTCTAGGCAGGGTCACTATGATGGCACAGAGGCACAGCGTCTCTAGGCAGGGTCACTATGGTGGCAGAGAGGCAGAGCGTCTCCGGCAGGGTCACTATGATGGCACAGAGGCACAGCGTCTCAGGCAGCATCACTCTGATGGCACAGAGGCACAGCGTCTCAGGCAGGGTCACTATGATGGCACAGAGGCACAGCGTCTCAGGCAGGGTCACTATGATGGCACAGAGGCACAGCGTCTCCGGCAGGGTCACTGTGATGGCACAGAGGCACAGCGTCTCCAGGCAGGGTCACTATGATGGCACAGAGGCACAGCATCTGAGGCAGGGTCACTATGGTGGCACAGAGGCACAGCGTCTCCAGGCAGGGTCACTATGATGGCACAGAGGCACAGCATCTGAGGCAGGGTCACTATGATGGCACAGAGGCACAGCGTCTCATGCAGGGTCACTATGATGGCACAGACGCACAGCGTCTCTGGCAGGGTCATTATGATGGCACAGAGGCACAGCGACTCCGGCAGGGTCACTATGATGGCACAGAGGCACAGCGTCTCCGGCAGGGTCACTGTGATGGCACAGAGGCACAGCGTCTC